>NW_022610205.1:0-55000 GCF_000309985.2 Brassica rapa
GTCTGCCTCAATGGGATCAGAACTACCGCCAAAAACTGCTTGGAGATGTGAGCTAGAAGGCTCAAGTAATCCACTCTCCTAACTGGACGAGCTGGTGGATCGATTCTCCATTACCTCAGCTTCGACCGTAGCTCGGTCCTCGACCGTCCTGGCAGCTGTTCGAGCTACTTGTGCAGCTGCACGAGCTACACCAGCTGCTGTCCCAGCTGTCTAGCTGTCTTTGGAGTTGCCTGAACCGTGGCCTTAGCTGGGGTGAAAGCCAACATCTGAGTGTCCATGGCCTTAACCACATCCATCACCTCATGCATAGATGGCTCGGCCAACTCCTCCACCCCATCTCCAGGTCCGGTCTCGTCTCCTGCATGGGAGGAATCACCTTCCTCCTCCCGTACCTCTTCTTGTTGCTCGCCAAGGTTATCCACCTGAACTCAGTAGGCAGGAACATCGCTAAGGGTTCCCCGGTCTCCTCATTACCCAGCCCCGTCTGGGTTGGTAACACTTGAGTGGGGTTGGCCCCATCTCCTATGACCGGTCCAGAACCACCAGCCGATTCCTTGCCCTTCCGGGACTTAGTCCGCTTAGTTCCCTTAGGCAAAAACACTTAGTGTTAGTCCAAACGTATAAACCTCATCTCATGATTAGAACTAAGCAAAAACAACATCAAACCAAACAAACACAAACAACCCGTGAGACCCAGTAACCATACGGGTGATGAACACATAACCCAAACCAATCCTAGAATCAAGCATGCTCTGATACCGACTTGTAAGACCCGATCCCGGCTCTTAAGCCCAAACTGATCTGTGGCCTTAACCTTTCAATCTAAGTCCGAGCGAACCAAGTTTTAAGTCTTATCTTTAAATTCAATTCAATTCAACTGAGGTTCAATACAATAAATCTAAACAAGGAAAGATAAGGGGCAAATCAATTGTATAAATATAAACTGAGATTCATACATCATTCTTAGGTTCGTCCTAATAAGTTATACACACCTGGTCTAACATAGTTCACAAGTTGCACAATAGGCTATCAGTATTTCACATCTATCTACAATGACACATTCACCACACATCTTCCCATGGCCTGAGACTTCACGGTGCCTTTCCCTTACCACGGTCCATGTCCTATCCTGAAACCACACAAGACACAATGCACATTCATAAGGCCGATATCCTAACATCAAGTCTAGATAAGCATGGTTTGGCTACTTAGAATCTATAACCTGTCCAAACCAACATACTCAAATAAATTCCCAAAAACTAATTAAAATTCATGATAATCCCTGATAAATCCCAACTAAGAGATTCCCATAAACAGTTTCCAACGAAACACACTAGAACATCCAAATCCGACCATGAACAGTCCGGCCAAAGGCCAAGGACTTGGATACTGAACCGGCCAGGGCCTTGGTTCAGTGTTCCCTGTATGAACAGAACAACGAACACAATAATCTGATAGGACAAGCAAATCTAAAGAGATAGAGAGAGTAGATGTAGGCGCATAACAAACCGGCCACAAGCCCGATCGGATCATCAGCCGGCTAGGGCCGATTGCTTGCCGTCCGCACCACTGACCTTAGGCATTCTCTCCCCAGGCGCCAGCTCCTTCTCTTTGTCCTTCTCTCTGTCTCTCTGTCTTGTATCCATGATAGAACCAAAATAAGGATCACTCTTCGGTAAGGTTGATATGAACTCAGATCCGAGAAGATGAGAACTGATGGATCGAGGGGTGACACTAAGGGTTGCGGAATAGCCCAAAGATACTACCAGACTTCGATCGTTGCCGGATGTGACGCACCAGTCCAACAAAAGAAGGATCGAAACTTGGAGATAACCTCACCAAGAAACTAAGAAGTGTTCTAAACAAAGAACAAAGAGAGTAAAAACTTAAAAGAATGAAAGCAAAATGAAATTATCTTATTCAGATCTGATGTTTACATTATATAGAAGTTCTAGTCAAATGACTTAAAGAAAAATGTGGGAAATCTAAACATAGAAAATGATAAAATTGACCAGATCTGGTCAAGGCACGAAATCACACTTTGACTGGCGAAAAACCCTTCAAATTCCGTCCAGGTTCATTGTATCCTGAAGCATGTCCTACGGACTGGGCCAGTACACAAGCAGGACAGTCCAAAGTAGCCAGTTTTAAAGTGTCACGGCCTATCTTGAGTTCCACTCGTCCGAATCCAAATCTGTCTTGACCGTTGCTCTTAAAATGCCAATCAGTACGGGAAATATGAGCTCCAGTTTGGTGAATTCGATCGTCTGGACATGGGTATTGATGAAGCCTCAAACTGGTCGTACGGGCAGTACGTACAGCACAAAATTGAGTTGCGATGGACTGGAGAAGAATTGGTACGTCCGTTTCAGATTCTGGCTCGATCGTTGGTCTTAGAATAACAAACAGTGCGGTAAAGCCAAGCTTCAGTTTGGTGAATTCCATCATCAGGTCGTGGATAATGTTGGAGCTCCAATACGCACATCCGGGCGGTACATGCGGTACTGTCCAGAAATGTATAGCAATGACCTAACTCAGGATTCGTGTGTCCGAATGCGATTCCGTCTCGACTGTTCTTCATCAAATGGAAAACAGGACGGTGAAGACAAAGTCCAGTACAGTGAAATCGATCATCTGGCCATGGTTCCAGCCGAAAGCTCCGATCCGGATGCATGTGGGACAGTCCAATACAGTGTCCGGTCAGTCTGGTCAGTATGGTGAAAAACATGAACCTCAGTTGAAATCTTCAGAACGTTCTGATCTCCATGTTGGTTCGGCTCCATGTACTGATCCGTGGACCGCAGTCTATCATTCCCTCCTTCTCCAAAAGGATTTGTCCTCAAATCCAATGTACCTATATCAAAAAGAGATAAATCAGATACAAAGGAATTAAAATTCAAGGGAAATTCAGTAAATGTATAGAATGGACAGAAACTTCCTTGGAGTTTTGAAGTCATTTTTATCAAGGAATTCCAAGTACTTTGGCGTCCATTGGTGCTTGCTCTCCTTAGAAACTGATCATGTTTATTCAAAGCAACTAGAGAAACCACATCAAATCTGCCAAAGAAATAATCAAAGGGTTTCTCTATCTTTAGGACATCAAGATCAGGATCCAAGCCCTTAGGATAATCATCAAGCACGTGGGCAAGCATCAAACAAGTAAGCTGATCACCAAAAATTGGTTTATCAATTTTAAAATTAGGCCAAGCTGATAAACGGTCAGGAAAAGAAAGAGACAATGCCAAATTTGAAAAATTATCATCATGAACGAAATCAAAAGAATTCTTTGGCCTAAGAAATTTTAGTTCATGCTTTTTCCTACACCAAATCTCTTTCAAAGCACATCTCAATGAAATCAATTCATGAAAAGGTTTGAGCAAAACGTTTTTCAACCAAGTAAGAATATGTTTTCTTTTTGAAATTCTCGGTTTCAAAACATTTTCATGAAGAGTAGAGGCAATCAACTCATGATCCTTAAAGTGCTTTTGGTTTACAGGAGAATGACTGAGGAAACACCTTTGGTTCATGGAGGATCGGTTTTGGCTCAGGCCGATTCTTTATGGGGCATGAATCTCCTTTAGAAATCTGGTACTCGCGGATAGATGGACTGAAGAACCTCCGGTTTGGTAAATTCATAACTTCTTCATCCGTGACGATTTTCATGCGATTCCAAGCCTCAGTGAATCCTTGATGAGTTGGCTTTTTTTAAAATTGGATTCAAGACAAAAGACCTTCGTACTGTTGCGATATCGTTCTTGGACTGAACCTCTGTCGCTGGCATCAAGGTAGCCGGTTTCAACAAAGCTTCTCCAAAACTCAGGCTGTTGGGCACGGTCAATGCTTTCAATTCTTAGAGGCTGAACCTGTCTTTCCTGTATACTCAAAATAAACACTAAAAGACCAGGATCAAATGTGCAAGATAAATATTTGTTCAAATCACAAATCAAGATATCTTTTCCAAGAACAAATTGCACATTTTTCAGCCTTTCAAGGTGCTCATCAAATTATATATTACAGACAAGAATTTTATCAAGATATGCAACAACAATATTCATTTTCAAGATGGGCATATCCTTCCCAACATCTGAACACACAAGCTTAAGTTCAGTTTGAGAATCATTTATCAAAAGTTCAAGGCATTTCTCAAAGAATGTGTTGTAAACCAAAATTTCATCAGAACTCAAGACAACACCATTATCACGAAATGATCTCAGAAAATGCCTAGTCTTATCAGTTTCAAAACTCAAGAGATCAGGCTGCAAAACAGAATCACAAAAATCAAGTTCACAAAAACCAGTTTCAGTTTCAAGTGAATTCTGTTCCTGCATTTTTTTAATTAAGAAATCGTCCAAGTCCAGAGAAGATGCAAACAAATCATCAGTGATCAGTCTATGCCTAGAAGAGTTCAGATCAAAGCTATTTTTTTCAAAACAAACGAATCAAAAGATTTTGTAGCACAAAAATCAGTTTGTTTCAAATCAAGCTCAAGATACTTTTCAAAATGATCAAAAACTTTGATTTGTTCCAGGGACTGATCAAAGCTCAAAATAATTTCAGAACTGATGCCAAGGTCAGTTTGAAAACGTTGCTGATCAAGAAATTTATCAGGTTCAAAGATTTTAAAAGAATTAATCATGTTTCCAAAAATAGATTTTGAAAAACAATTTTCTTTTATCTTATCAAGACAAAAACGAATCACATCAAGAGAACTGATCTTATCAAACATGTCAGACAGAGAAATAACTAATTCAGATTTCTCACAGTGCTCTTGAAGATCAGGAAGCAAAGGGGCAGGAGACGAAGGAACAATAGTTGTGCCGGAATCAAAGCAAAGATGGCTCTCCATAAAGGTAGATATGATGCTTGTTGCTTCTTCATCAAAGACTGGATCAGGTTCGTCCTCCACATCAAAGATAGGTTCTGGGACTTCATCCAAAGATATCCAAGTGTCAAGACATGGGCACTGATGTGGAATATCCAGTGGCTCTTCCTCAAAAACCTGTTGAGACAAAACAAGGCTACTCGGATGCTCCGGTTGCAAAACAGTTAGTTCTACATTAACCTGTTCATTATCATTTATAAACTCAGATTCAAGATAAGGAAGATCACAACTTTCTTCACAAGACATCAAACTTTCAATTGGTTCTTCATCAGCTTCATCAAATATGGGTGAAGAATCTGAAAAATCTTTAAATTCTTCAAAACAATTTTCAGATTCACCTTGGGTTTTCTTACTGATGGAAAAGGATGGCTCAGATACTGGGGCACGTGTGGATGTGCTCTTCTTTTGGCTCTTGCTGACGTCCTTGAGGGCTTTGTCCACACCCTTCACAAAGTTATCACAAAATTGTTGGACATCAAACTGAAGCAATCGCCTTCTTGGATCAGATTCACCTTTGGATGTATTGACATGCTCATTGCTCCACCTGTTTGGTTTTTCCTCCACACTAACACACTCATCAAAATAATTCAAAGTTAAATGAAGATTGAGAGGCTGATGGTCGTGAGGCTTTCTCCTTGGTATTTCTCCGGTGAAGACCAAACATCTTATTCCTGAAATAATTACTCAACACAAAGGTTAGATAAATCCTCACACACTCAAGTGTTTATCCTCACCCACTCAAGTGTTTCTCTCAGATTTAGGTGATCACACACAAGTTTCTACTCAATGTTCTAAGAGAACAAATCAAAGAATCTCAATGGGCAAATCCAAGCAAACAAGGGAATTTCTGAAGATAGAAAGATAAGAGAATTTTTTTTTTTTGATTTTTGAAATCCGTTTTAACCACCTCAAAGGCTGGATTTCTCCTCAGCCAGCAGGCTTTCTCTTCCACCACCAATCCACAAAAGAAACTTTGAACTTTTTCTATATTTTTTTTTCCTTTTTGAATCAAATCGTAAATTTTTTTTTATATAGATGGTAATGAGGGGCCCAGATTTAAGAAAGGTAGAAGAAGAAGTGTTTATAAGAAAATAGAAGATGGGAAAGATGAATGAAATAGACAATACCGGAAGAGTGGCTCTGATACCACTTGATAGAACCAAAATAAGGATGACTCTTTCGGTAAGGTTGATATGAACTCAGATCCGAGAGGATTGAGAACTGATGGATCGAGGGGTGACACTAAGGGTTGCGGAATAGCCCAAAGATACTACCAGACTTCGATCGTTGCCGGATGTGACGCACCGGTCCAACAAAAGAAGGATCAAAACTTGGAGATAACCTCACCAAGAAACTAAGAAGTGTTCTAAACAAAGAACAAAGAGAGTAAAAATTCAAAAGAATGAAAGCAAAACGAATTTATCTTATTCAGATCTGATGGTTACATTATATAGAAGTTCTAGTCAAAGGACTTAAAGAAAATTGTGGGAAATCTAAACATAGAAAATGATAAAATTGACCAGATCTGGTCAAGGCACGAAATCACACTTTGACTGGTGAAAAACCCTTCAAATTCCGTCCAGGTTCATTGTGTCCTGAAGCATGTCCTACGGACTGGGCCAGTACACAAGCAGGACAGTCCAAAGTAGCCAGTTTTGAAGTGTCACGGCCTATCTTGAGTTCCACTCGTCCGAATCCAAATCTATCTTGACCGTTGCTCTTAAAATGCCAATCAGTACGGGAAATACGAGCTCCAGTTTGGTGAATTCGATCGTCTGGACATGGGTATTGATGAAGCCTCAAACTGGTCGTACGGGCAGTACGTGCGGTACTGTACAGAATTGAGTTGCGATGGACTGGAGAAGAATTGGTACGTCCGTTTTGGATTCTGGCTCGATTGTTGGTCTTAGAATAACAAACAGTGCGGTAAAGCCAAGCTTCAGTTCGGTGAATTCCATCATCAGGTCGTGGATAATGTTGGAGCTCCAATACGGACATCCGGGCGGTACATGCGGTACTGTCCAGAAATGTATAGCAATGACCTAACACAGGATTCGTGTGTCCGAATGCGATTTCGTCTCGACTGTTCTTCATCAAATGGAAAACAGGATGGTGAAGACAAAGTCCAGTACAGTGAAATCGATCATCTGGCCATGGTTCCAGCCAAAGCTCCCATCCGGATGCATGTGGGACAGTCCAGTACAGTGTCCGGTCAGTCTGGTCAGTATGGTGAAAAACATGAACCTCAGTTGAAATCTTCAGAACGTTCTGATCTCCATGCTGGTTTGGCTCCATGTACTGATCCGTGGACCGCAGTCTATCAATCCATCTCCTCAGGCCTGGCTTTACACGATCCGGTTTCTCCTGGATCAGCCAAGCCTCTCGCCAGTTCTCTCCTTGGATCGCCGGTTCTCTCTTCTCTTTTTGGGGTTTGTCTCTCACGATTTTGGCAGAGGTTCCCCTTAAGAATTTTGTGTCAAATTCTGGATCCAGGGCTCTGTATTTATAGAGAGAGGGCGTCGGAACTGCCATGGGTCCGAAGGGGTGGGAGTTGTAACCGAAAAGATGTCTCTCTCTCCCTTGCAACCGTTCGGCAATAACTGCCCCCAACCGGTCCTCAACTGCCTCCAACTGCTCCTGTCCCTGTCGGTTCTCTACCCTGAAGCCAAGGCTAAGCCCTTTAACTGACCGTCCATACCGTGGCCGCACCATCTAACCAAACCACCATAACCGTCCTTGTAACCGCCCCAACCGTCCCGGACATGAGCACTCGGCCCAGCTGAGTTGAGCTGACTGCTAGCTGGTCCCAGCTGAGTGAGCTAGTCCTTCTAGCTCCATGAGCTGATGCATACTAACTGAGCCCCCATTGAGCTTCCCTGAGCTGCCCAAGCTCGGCCGCTGTCCCGTCCAGCTCCCACATCACTCTTCCAGCTAAATTAAACCCATTCTTTCTTCACCCTGGTTAAGTCTCAACACTTCGATGCCCTTAACCCTATGTCTAAGCCATGATACGCTTGTCTACTGGTCTAATGACCTGACTGGTGCGTCTCCCCGCACCATGGCTCGTCCCAACGATCCTATCTCGGACCGGGGACATGACACTTTGGGTGATTTTGGCCCAAGTGGGCTGTCTGTTAAGTACACACATGACGTCTGTGGCTGTCCGCCAGCACACACAGGACGTCCGTGGCTGTTCGCCAGCACACACAGGACGTCCGTGGCTGTCCGCCAGCACACACAGGATGTCTGTGGCTGTCCGTGTGTGTCTGTGGGTGTCCGCCAACACACACAGGACGTCCGGGGCTGTCCGTCAGCACACACAGGACGTCTGTGTGTGTCCATCGGCACACAAAGGACATCCGTGTGTGTCTGTCAGCACAGACAAGACGTCCGTGTGTGTTCGTGTGTGTCCGTCAGCACACAGAGGACGTCTGTGGCTGTCCATCAGTACACATATCAGCACGCTGGTCCTTGGACTCAACAGGCTTACCCTTCCCGTGGACTGTTTGGGTGATTTTGACCCACGTGGGCTGTCTGTTCAGTACACACAGGACGTCTGTGGCTGTCCATCAGTACACATATCAACATGCTGGTCCTTGGAATCAGCAGGCTTACCCTTCCCGTGGACTGTTTGGGTGATTTTGGCCCACGTGGGCTGTCTGTTCAGTACACACAGGACGTCCGTGGGTGTCCGCCAGCAGACACAGGATGTGCATGGCTGTCTGTGGCTGTCCGTCAGCACACACATGACGTATGTGGCTGTCCGTCAGCACACACATGACGTATGTGGCTGTCCGTGTGTGTCCGTCAGCAGACACAGGACGTCTGTGGCTGTCCATCAGTACACATATCAGCACGCTGGCCCTTCCCGTGGACTGTTCGGGTGATTTTGGCCCACGTGGGCTGTCTGTTCAGTACACACAGGACGTCCGTGGGTGTCCGTCAGCACACACATGACGTCTGTGGCTGTCCGTGTGTGTCCTTCAACACACAGAGGACGTCAGTGGTTGTCCATCAGTACACATATCAGCACGTTGGTCCTTGGACTCAGCATGCTGACCCTTCCCTTGGACTGTTCGGGTGATTTTGGCCTACATGGGCTGTCTGTTCAGTACACACAGGACGTCTGTGGGTGTCCGCAAGCAAACACAGGACGTCCGTGGCTGCCGTGTGTGTCTGTGTGTTTCCGTCAGCACACACAGGACGTCTGTGGCTGCCCATCAGTACACATATCAGCACGTTGGTCTTTGGACTCAGCACGCTGGCCCTTCCCGTGGACTGTTTGGGTGATTTTGGCCCACATGGGCTGTCTGTTCAGTACACACAAGACGTCTATGGGTGTCCGCCAGCACACACAGGATATCCGTTGCTATCCATGGCTGTCCATCAGCACACACAGGACATCCGTGGCTGTCCGTGTGTGTCTGTGTGTATCCGTCAGCACACACATGATGTCCGTGTGTGTCCGTCAGCACACACAGGACATCCGTGGCTGTCCGTGTGTGTCTGTGTGTGTCCGTCAGCACACACAGGACGTCCGTGGCTGTCCATTAGTACACATATCAGCACGTTGGTCCTTGGACTCAGCACGCTGGCCCTTCCCGTGGACTGTTTGGATGATTTTGGCCTACGTGGGCTGTCTATTCAGTACACACAAGACATCCGTGGGTGTCCGCCAGAAGACATAGGACATCCGTGGCTGTCCGTGCCAGTCCGTGGCTGTCCGTCAGCACACACAGGACGTCCGTGGCTGTCCGTGTGTGTCCGTGTTTGTCTGTCTGTGTCCGTCAGCACACACATGATGTCCGTGGCTGTCCATCAGTACACTTATCAGCATGTTGGTCCTTGGACTCAGCATGCTGGCCCTTCCCGTTGACTGTTTGGGTGATTTTAGCCCACGTGGGCTGTCTGTTCAGTACACACAAGACGTCCCTGGGTGTCCACCAGCACACACAGGACGTCTGTGGCTATCTGTCAGCACACACAGGACGTCCGTGTGTGTTCATGGGTGTCCACCAGCACACACAGGACGTCTGTGGTTGTCCGTCAGCACACCTAGGATGTTTGTGTGTGTCCGTCAGCACACACGAAGTCCGTGTGTGTCTGTGTGTGTCCGTCAGCACACACAGGACATCCGTGGCTGTCCATCAGTACACATATCAGCACGCTGGTCCTTGGACTCAGCACGCTGGCCTTTTCCGTGGACTGTTTGGGTTATTTTGGCCCACGTGGGCTGTTTGTTCAGTACTCACAGGACGTCTGTGGGTGTCCGCCAGCAAACACAGGACGTCCGTGGCTGTCAGTGTCTATCTGTCAGCACACACAAGACATCCATGGCTGTCTGTGTGTGTCAGTGTGTGTCCGTGTGTGTCCGTCTGCACATACAGGACGTCTGTGGCTGTTCGTGTGTGTCCGTGTGTGTCCGTCTGTGTCCGTCAGCACACACAGGATGTCCGTGGCTGTCCATCAGTACACATATCAGCACTTTGGTCCTTGGACTCAGCAAGTTGGTCCTTGGACTCAGCACGCTGGCCCTTCCTGTGGAATGTTTGGGTGATTTTGGCCCACGTGGGCTGTCTGTTCAGTACACACAGGACATCCGTGGGTGTCCGTCAGCACACACAGGACGTTCGTGTGTGTTGGTCAGCACACATAGGACGTCCATGGCTGTCTTTGTGTGTCCGTGTCTGTCCATCAGCACACAGGACGTCCGTGGCTGTCCATCAGTACACATATCAGCACGTTGGTCCTTGGACTCAGCACGCTGGCCCATCCCGGGGACTGTTTAGGTGATTTTAGCCCACGTGGGCTGTTTGTTCAGTACACACAGGACGTCCCTGGGTGTCCGCCAGCACACACAGTACGTCCGTGGCTGTTTGTGGCTGTCCGTTAGCACACATAGGACGTCCGTGGCTGTCCGTGTGGGTCTGTGTGTGTCTTTGTGTGTCCGTCAACACACACAGGACGTCCGTGTCTGTCCATCAGTACACATATCAGCACGCTGCTCCTTGGACTCAGCACGCTGGCCTTTCCCGTGGACTGTTCAGGTGATTTTGGCCCATGTGGGCTGTCTGTTCAGTACACACAGGACGTCTGTGGCTGTCCAACAGCACACACAAGACATCCATGGTTGTCCGTGTGTGTCAGTGTGTGTCTGTGTGTCTCCGTCAGCACACACAGGACGTCTATGGCTGTCCATCAGTAAACATATCAGCACGCTGGTCCTTGGACTCAGCACGCTGGCCCTTCCCGTGGACTGTTCGGGTGATTTTGGCCCACGTGGGCTGTCTGTTCAGTACACACAGGACATCCGTGGGTGTCCGTCAGCACACACAGGACGTCCGTGTGTGTCCGTCAGCACACACAGGTCGTCCGTGGCTGTCCGTGTGTGTCCGTCAGCACACACAGGACGTCTGTGGCTGTCCATCAGTACACATATCAGCAAGTTGGTCCTTGGACTCAGCACGCTGACCCTTCCCGTGGACTGTTCGGGTGATTTTGGCCCATGTGGGCTGTCTGTTCAGTACACACAGGACGTCCGTGGCTGTCCGTCAGCACACACGGGACCTTCGTGTGTGTCTGTCAGCACACATAGGACGTCTGTGGCTGTGTGTGTGTGTCCTTGTGTGTCCGTCAGCACACACAGGACGTCCGTGGCTGTCCATCAGTACACATATCGGCACGTTGGTCCTTGAACTCAGCACGCTGGCCCATCCTGTGGACTGTTTGGATGATTTTGGCCCACGTGGGCTGTTTATTCAGTACACACAGGACGTCTGTGGGTGTCCTCCAGCACACATAGGACGTCCGTGGCTGTCTGTCAGCACACATAGGACATCCGTGGCTGCCCTTGTGTGTCCGTGTGTTTCCGTCAGCACACACAGGACGTTCCTGGCTGTCCATCAGTACACATATCAGCATGCTGTTCTTTGGACTCAGCACACTGGCCCTTCCCGTGGACTCTTCGGGTGATTTTGGCCCACAAGGGATGTCTGTTCAGTACACACATGACGTCCGTGGGTGTCCGTTAGCACACACAGGACGTCCGTGGCTGTCCATCAGTACACATATCAGCACGCTGGTCGTTGGCCTCAGCACGCTGGCCATTCCCGTGGACTGTTCAGGTGATTTTGGCCCATGTGGGCTGTCTGTTCAGTACACACAGGACGTCTCTTGCTGTCCATCAGCACACACAAGACATCCATGGCTGTCCGTGTGTGTCCGTGTGTCTCCGTCAGCACACACAGGACGTCTGTGGCTGTCCATCAGTACACATATCAACACGCTGGTCCTTGGACTCAGCACGCTTGCCCTTCCCGTGGACTGTTCGGGTGATTTTGGCCCACGTGGGCTGTCTGTTCAGTACACACAGGACATCCGTGGGTGTCCGTCAGCACACACAGGACGTTCGTGTGTGTCTGTCAGCACACATAGGACGTCTGGGGCTGTCCGTGTGTGTCCTTGTGTGTCCGTCAGCACACACAGGACGTCCGTGGCTGTCCATCAGTACACATATCAGCACGTTGGTCCTTGAACTCAGCACGCTGGCCCATCCCGTGAACTGTTTGGATGATTTGGCCCACGTAGGCTGTTTGTTCAGTACACACAGGACGTTCGTGGGTGTCCGCCAGCACACACAGGACGTCTGTGGCTGTCTGTCAGCACTCATAGGACGTCCGTGGCTGTCCGTGTGTGTCCGTGTGTTTCCGTCAGAACACACAGGACATCCGTGCCTGTCCATCAGTACACATATCAGCACGTTGGTCATTAGAATCAGCACGCTGGGCAATCCCGTGGACTGTTTGGGTGATGTTGTCCCACGTGGGCTGTCTGTTCAGTACACACAGGACGTCCGTGGGTGTCCGCCAGCACACATAGGACGTCCGTGGGTGTCCGTCAGCACACACAGGATGTCCGTGTGTGTCCGTCAGCACACACAGGTAGTCCGTGGCTGTCCGTGGGTGTCCGTCAGCACACACAGGATGTCCGTCGCTGTCCATCAGTACACATATCAGCACGCTGGTCCTTAGACTCAGCACGCTGGCCCTTCCCGTGGACTGTTCGGGTGATTTTGGCCCACGTGGGCTGTCTGTTCAGTACACACAGAACGTCCGTGGGTGTCAGCCAGCACACACAGGACGTCCGTGGCTGTTCGTGTGTGTCCGTGTTTTTCCGTCAACACACACAGGACGTTCCTGGCTGTCCATCAGTACACATATCAGCACGCTGTTCCTTGGACTCAGCACACTGGCCCTTCACGTGGACTCTTTGGGTGATTTTGGTCGATGTGGGATGTCTGTTCAGTACACACAGGACGTCCGTGGGTGTCCGTCAGCACACACATGACGTTCGTGTGTCCGTCAGCACAAAAACGACGTCCGTAGCTGTCTGTGTGTTTCCGTCAGCACACACAGGACATACGTGGCTGTCCATCAGTACACATATCAGCACGTTGGTCCTTGGAATCAGCACGCTGGGCCATCCCGTGGACTGTTTGGGTGATATTGGCCCACGTGGGTGTCTGTCAGCACACACAGGACATCCGTGGGTGTCCGTCAGCAAACACAGGACATCCGTGGGTGTCCGTCAGCACACACAGGACGTCTGTGTGTGTCCGTCAGCACACACAGGACGTCTGTGTGTCCGTCAGCACACACAGGTCGTCCGTGGCTGTCCGTGTGTGTCCGTCAGCACACACAGGACGTCTGTGGCTGTCCATCAGTACACGTATCAGCACGTTGGTCCTTGGACTCAGCACGCTGACCCTTCCCGTGGACTGTTCGGGGTGATTTTGGGCCATTTGGGCTGTCTGTTCAGTACGCACAGGACGTACGTGGCTGCCCGTCAGCACACACGGGACGTTCGTGTGTGTCTGTCAGCACACATAGGACGTCTGTGGCTGTCCATGTGTGTCATGTGTGTGCTGACGTCAGCACACACAGGACGTCCGTGGCTGTCCATCAGTACACATATCAGCACGCTGGTCGTTGGCCTCAGCACGCTGGCTATTCCCGTGGACTGTTCAGGTGATTTTGGCCCATGTGGGCTGTCTGTTCAGTACACACAGGACGTCTGTGGCTGTCCATCAGCACACACAAGACATCCATGGCTGTCCGTGTGTGTCAGTGTGTGTCTGTGTGTCTCCGTCAGCACACACAGGACGTCTGTGGCTGTCCATCAGTACACATATCAGCACGCTGGTCCTTGGACTCAGCACGCTTGCCCTTCCCGTGGACTGTTCGGGTGATTTTGGCCCACGTGGGCTGTCTGTTCAGTACACACAGGACATCCGTGGGTGTCCGTCAGCACACACAGGATGTCCGTGTGTGTCCGTCAGCACACACAGGTCGCCTGTGGCTGTCCGTGTGTGTCCGTCAGCACACACAGGACGTTTGTGGCTGTCCATCAGTACACATATCAGCACGTTGGTCCTTGGACTCAGCACGCTGACCCTTCCTGTGGACTGTTCGGGTGATTTTGGCCCATGTGGGCTGTCTGTTCAGTACACACAGGACGTCCGTGGCTGTCCGTCAGCACACACGGGACGTTCGTGTGTGTCTGTCAGCACACATAGGACGTCTGGGGCTGTCTGTGTGTGTCCTTGTGTGTCCGTCAGCACACACAGGACGTCCGTGGTTGTCCATCAGTACACATATCAGCACGTTGGTCCTTGAACTCAGCACGCTGGCCCATCCCGTGAACTGTTTGGATGATTTTGGCCCACGTGGGCTGTTTGTTCAGTACACACAGGACGTCCGTGGGTGTCCGCCAGCACACACAGGACGTCTGTGGCTGTCTCTCAGCACACATAGGACGTCCGTGGCTGTCCGTGTGTGTCCGTGTGTTTCCGTCAGAACACACAGGACATTCGTGGCTGTCCATCAGTACACATATCAGCACGTTGGTCATTGGAATCAGCACGCTGGGCAATCCCGTGGACTGTTTGGGTGATGTTGTCCCACGTGGGCTGTCTGTTCAGTACACACAGGACGTCCGTGGGTGTCCGCCAGCACACATAGGACGTCCGTGGGTGTCCGTCAGCACACACAGGATGTCCGTGTGTGTCCGTCAGCACACACAGGTAGTCCGTGGCTGTCCGTGGGTGTCCGTCAGCACACACAGGATGTCCGTCGCTGTCCATCAGTACACATATCAGCACGCTGGTCCTCAGAATCAGCACGCTGGCCCTTCCCGTGGACTGTTCGGGTAATTTTGGCCCACGTGGGCTGTCTGTTCAGTACACACAGAACGTCTGTGGGTGTCAGCCAGCACACACAGGACGTCCGTGGCTGTTCGTGTGTGTCCGTGTTTTTCCGTCAACACACACAGGACGTTCCTGGCTGTCCATCAGTACACATATCAGCACGTTGGTCCTTGGAATCAGCACGCTGGGCCATCCCGTGGACTGTTTGGGTGATTTTGGCCCACGTGGGCTGTCTGTTCAGTACACACAGGACGTCCGTGGGTGTCCGCCAGAACACACAGGACGTCCGTGGGTGTCCGTCAGCACACACAGGACATCCGTGGGTGTCCGTCAGCACACACAGGACGTCCGTGTGTGTCCGTCAGCACACACAGGTCGTCCGTGGCTGTCCGTGTGTGTCCGTCAGCACACACAGGACGTCTGTGGCTGTCCATCAGTACACATATCAGCACGTTGGTCCTTGGACTCAGCACGCTGACCCTTCCCGTGGACTGTTCGGGTGATTTTGGGCCATGTGGGCTGTCTGTTCAGTACGCACAGGACGTCTGTGGCTGCCCGTCAGCACACACGGGACGTTCGTGTGTGTCTGTCTGCACACATAGGACGTCTGTGGCTGTCCGTGTGTGTCTGTGTGTGCTGACGTCAGCACACACAGGACGTCCGTGGCTGTCCATCAGTACACATATCAGCACGTTGGTCCTTGAACTCAGCAAGCTGGCCCATCCCGTGAACTCTTTGGATGATTTGGGCCCACGTGGGCTGTTTGTTCAGTACACACAGGACGTCCGTGGGTGTCCGCCAGCACACACAGGATGTCTGTGGCTGTCTATCAGCTCACATAGGACGTCCGTGGCTGTCCGTGTGTGTCCGTGTGTTTCCGTCAGCACACACAGGACGTTCCTGGCTGTCCATCAGTACAGATATCAGCACGCTGTTCTTTGGACTCAGCACACTGGCCCTTCCTGTGGACTCTTCGGGTGATTTTGGCCCACGTGGGATGTCTGTTCAGTAAACACATGACGTCCGTGGGTGTCCGTCAGCACACACATGACGTTCGTGTGTGTCTGTCAGCACATAAAGAACGTCTGTAGCTGTCCGTGTGTCTGTCCGTGTGTGTCCGTCAGCACACACAGGACATCCGTGGCTGTCCATCAGTACACATATCAGCACGTTGGTCCTTGGAATCAGCAAGCTGGGCAATCCCGTGGACTGTTTGGGTGATGTTGCCCCACGTGGGCAGTCTGTTCAGTACACACAGGATGTCCGTGGGTGTCCGCCAGCACACACAGGACGTCCCTGGGTGTCCGTCAGCACACACAAGACCTCCGTGTGTGTCCGTCAGCACACACAGGTAGTCCGTGGCTGTCCGTGGCTGTCTGTGCTTGTCCGTCAGCACACACAGGACGTCTGTGGCTGTCCATCAGTACACATATCAGCACGCTGGTCCTTAGACTCAGCACGCTGGCCCTTCCCGTGGACTGTTCGGGTGATTTTGGCCCATGTGGGCTGTCTGTTCAGTACACACAGGACATCTGTGGCTGTCCATCAGCACACACAAGACATCCATGTCTGTCCGTGTGTGTCAGTGTGTGTCCGTGTGTCTCCGTCAGCACACACAGGACGTCTGTGGCTGTCCATCAGTACACATATCAGCACGCTGGTCCTTAGACTCAGCACTCTGGCCCTTCCCGTGGACTGTTCGGGCGATTTTGGCCCATGTGGGCTGTCTGTTCAGTACACACAGGACATCTGTGGCTGTCCATCAGCACACACAAGACATCCATGGCTGTCCGTGTGTGTCAGTGTGTGTCCGTGTGTCTCCGTCAGCACACACAGGACGTCTGTGGCTTTCCATCAGTACACATATCAGCACGCTGGTCGTTGGACTCAGCACGCTGGCCTTTCCCGTGGACTGTTCAGGTGATTTTGGCCCATGTGGGCTGTCTGTTCAGTACACACAGGACGTCTGTGGCTGTCCATCAGCACACACAAGACATCCATGGCTGTCCGTGTGTGTCCGTGTGTCTCTGTCAGCACACACAGGACGTCTGTGGCTGTCACGCCCCCAATCCTGGAAAGGATTGTCGGGACGGCCATGGTTCGAGGAAACGTACCAGCCAGTCTTAGGACATCAAGGCAAGCGTTCCATGGTCAAGAAAGAAGGTTAAAGACATAAGGAAACTTTGACTTAACCTTATAAGAGCAAAGAGACGGCTAATACAAGTAAGACGGTAGCTGGACGAGATAGAGAAGTAGCTCGACCAGCTTAACGAAGCTAGGTTGAGTTCACTCCAGCTCAGCCACTACTAAGTCAGCTCCACTAGCTGGACTACTAGCTCACTCAGCTGAGGCAGCTGGGAGTCAGCTCATCTCAGATAGACGGACTGTTCGGGTTTTAGGCTGATGGTCCGGGTCCGGGTCAGTGGCGGGCTGTGAGGTCCGGCCATGAGGCCATTGGGCTGTTGGGTCCTTGGACAAGGCCGTGGGCTAAGTCCAGGAGTCTTGGGGCATGGGTTGGGCTTATGACCCACCCCAAACCCAATCAGAAAGGGTGAAAGGATGCAAGTGGCCGAAAGGGGACAACCCTTGGCCGATGGTGCCCATTCGCTAGCAAGTCGTGCCTGTTCGTGGGGCAAGGCTTACCCCCTCGTTTTCTATAAATATGGGGTCTCTCCTGTTGATTTCATTATCCAATTCCAGAGTAAGATTCTCAGAGAAATACGTAGAGAGAGAGAGAGAGTCCCGGCCAAGAGATCGGCCGGAAAAGAGCCGGTCGTGGTGGTTTTGTGTCTCCGTGGCTGTTCGTGTGTGTCCGTGTTTTTCCGTCAACACACACAGGACGTTCCTGGCTGTCCATCAGTACACATATCAGCACGTTGGTCCTTGGAATCAGCACGCTGGGCCATCCCGTGGACTGTTTGGGTGATTTTGGCCCACGTGGGCTGTCTGTTCAGTACACACAGGACGTCCGTGGGTGTCCGCCAGAACACACAGGACGTCCGTGGGTGTCCGTCAGCACACACAGGACATCCGTGGGTGTCCGTCAGCACACACAGGACGTCCGTGTGTGTCCGTCAGCACACACAGGTCGTCAGTGGCTGTCCGTGTGTGTCCGTCAGCACACACATGACGTCTGTGGCTGTCCATCAGTACACATATCAGCACGTTGGTCCTTGGACTCAGCACGCTGACCCTTCCCGTGGACTGTTCGGGTTATTTTGGGCCATGTGGGCTGTCTGTTCAGTACGCACAGGACGTCTGTGGCTGCCCGTCAGCACACACGGGACGTTCGTGTGTGTCTGTCTGCACACATAGGACGTCTGTGGCAGTCCGTGTGTGTCTGTGTGTGCTGACGTCAGCACACACAGGACGTCCGTGGCTGTCCATCAGTACACATATCAGCACGTTGGTCCTTGAACTCAGCAAGCTGGCCCATCCCGTGAACTCTTTGGATGATTTTGGCCCACGTGGGCTGTTTGTTCAGTACACACAGGACGTCCGTGGGTGTCCGCCAGCACACACAGGATGTCTGTGGCTGTCTGTCAGCTCACATAGGACGTCCGTGGCTGTCCGTGTGTGTCCGTGTGTTTCCGTCAGCACACACAGGACGTTCCTGGCTGTCCATCAGTACAGATATCAGCACGCTGTTCTTTGGACTCAGCACACTGGCCCTTCCTGTGGACTCTTCGGGTGATTTTGGCCCACGTGGGATGTCTGTTCAGTACACACATGACGTCCGTGGGTGTCCGTCAGCACACACATGACGTTCGTGTGTGTCTGTCAGCACATAAAGAACGTCTGTAGCTGTCCGTGTGTCTGTCCGTGTGTGTCCGTCAGCACACACAGGACATCCGTGGCTGTCCATCAGTACACATATCAGCACGTTGGTCCTTGGAATCAGCAAGCTGGGCAATCCCGTGGACTGTTTGGGTGATGTTGCCCCACGTGGGCAGTCTGTTCAGTACACACAGGATGTCCGTGGGTGTCCGCCAGCACACACAGGACGTCCGTGGGTGTCCGTCAGCACACACAAGACCTCCGTGTGTGTCCGTCAGCACACACAGGTAGTCCGTGGCTGTCCGTGGCTGTCTGTGCTTGTCCGTCAGCACACACAGGACGTCTGTGGCTGTCCATCAGTACACATATCAGCACGCTGGTCCTTAGACTCAGCACGCTGGCCCTTCCCGTGGACTGTTCGGGTGATTTTGGCCCATGTGGGCTGTCTGTTCAGTACACACAGGACATCTGTGGCTGTCCATCAGCACACACAAGACATCCATGTCTGTCCGTGTGTGTCAGTGTGTGTCCGTGTGTCTCCGTCAGCACACACAGGACGTCTGTGGCTGTCCATCAGTACACATATCAGCACGCTGGTCCTTAGACTCAGCACTCTGGCCCTTCCCGTGGACTGTTCGGGTGATTTTGGCCCATGTGGGCTGTCTGTTCAGTACACACAGGACATCTGTGGCTGTCCATCAGCACACACAAGACATCCATGGCTGTCCGTGTGTGTCAGTGTGTGTCCGTGTGTCTCCGTCAGCACACACAGGACGTCTGTGGCTTTCCATCAGTACACATATCAGCACGCTGGTCGTTGGACTCAGCACGCTGGCCTTTCCCGTGGACTGTTCAGGTGATTTTGGCCCATGTGGGCTGTCTGTTCAGTACACACAGGACGTCTGTGGCTGTCCATCAGCACACACAAGACATCCATGGCTGTCCGTGTGTGTCCGTGTGTCTCTGTCAGCACACACAGGACGTCTGTGGCTGTCACGCCCCCAATCCTGGAAAGGATTGTCGGGACGGCCATGGTTCGAGGAAACGTACCAGCCAGTCTTAGGACATCAAGGCAAGCGTTCCATGGTCAAGAAAGAAGGTTAAAGACATAAGGAAACTTTGACTTAACCTTATAAGAGCAAAGAGACGGCTAATACAAGTAAGACGGTAGCTGGACGAGATAGAGAAGTAGCTCGACCAGCTTAACGAAGCTAGGTTGAGTTCACTCCAGCTCAGCCACTACTAAGTCAGCTCCACTAGCTGGACTACTAGCTCACTCAGCTGAGGCAGCTGGGAGTCAGCTCATCTCAGATAGACGGACTGTTCGGGTTTTAGGCTGATGGTCCGGGTCCGGGTCAGTGGCGGGCTGTGAGGTCCGGCCATGAGGCCATTGGGCTGTTGGGTCCTTGGACAAGGCCGTGGGCTAAGTCCAGGAGTCTTGGGGCATGGGTTGGGCTTATGACCCACCCCAAACCCAATCAGAAAGGGTGAAAGGATGCAAGTGGCCGAAAGGGGACAACCCTTGGCCGATGGTGCCCATTCGCTAGCAAGTCGTGCCTGTTCGTGGGGCAAGGCTTACCCCCTCGTTTTCTATAAATATGGGGTCTCTCCTGTTGATTTCATTATCCAATTCCAGAGTAAAATTCTCAGAGAAATACGTAGAGAGAGAGAGAGAGTCCCGGCCAAGAGATCGGCCGGAAAAGAGCCGGTCGTGGTGGTTTTGTGTCTCCGGCAAGGAGAATGGTTTAGGAGAGAGGAGGCCGTGTGGTTATGAATACCCAAGGCATATAGAAAGGTCTGGAGAAGGACTCCAAAGCCGTGGTTCAGTCAGATAGGGTCAGTGGGGTAACCACCGACTCATCGGCTAAGACAATCGGACAGTCCGAACCGGTCTAGCCATGGGCGTTTGGATTGTGTCCTATTCTTCTCATTCTTTTCATCCAATTCTTCTTCTACTCCTTCTGTACATTGGCGTGGCCTTGTTGATGTGTTGGGATTGGTTATAACCGTGGTTCTGGTTGAGTAATGCGGTCACGGTCCATAACCGACGAGTTAGGCGCGCGCATGGTCTAAACCGGCCTCAGGTGATCCGATTGCATAGGGGCGGTTCTGTTCTGTTCTGAACGGTTGCAACCCTTCCCTGAACAGTGACAATGGTTCATGACTTGTGTAGGTTAAGGCGTGGTCCTTTGGCCATAGGACGGACACACGTACGGACCAGACAGTCCCTACGGACGGTTAGGTCGAACGGTTGGAGCATCTGAATGGGTGCGAGATGCCAAGGGTCATGAGTTGTCAAGAGGCACGAGTGTCCAAAGGGTACTAGTTCCCAAAGGGTCTGAGTTCCAAACGGTGCCATTGGTTCAAGGCTTAGGCCGAACCAAGTGGACAGTCCGCGGCTGCATAGTCGAACGGACGGACGGTTAGTTTAACCGGAGTGTTGTGTCGCAAGGTCTGATCGGTTGCAAGGCAATCCGGTTTGGGCTTGGGCCTTACTCGGTGGTATAGATCCAGGCTTTGGGTTGGATCAGGTAAGAAGGACCGTGAGCCTTTTGGCCGGACTTATAACTTGCCGATCGCACCTAGATCTTAACCAGACGGTTAGACGGGACAATGGACGATCCGGCTATGGTTGGATGGTTCTAGCCGCAAATGCTAAGTGGGATATCTTACAATCAACCTCGGGTTGGTGAGTAGGATAGGCGCCATATGCCTTATGTAGGGGGTAGACCCACATGATGGCAATGGAAGGCCAGTTATATCAGTACATGCTAAGTGGACAATGGCTTATCAAGTCTAGTGGTCGGATCATGTTTCATGACGATGGTTCGATGGCGGAACACTAGTATGGATAGTAACGATGCTGGAGTAAGAGTATTGATGTGATGCTTCTAGATATCAACCTTGGTGTTGATAGCTTCGAGATTGGCTAAGAGTCATGACGAAGTGTGTGGCTAGTACTATGTGTCGTAGACCATAGATACTGAGCCTAAGTGTGATTGTTCAAGGAAGGCCGTGTAAGATCTGATCATGGTTGAGTATGGACGACCTGACCTCTGAATGATGGTTCAAGGTGTCGGTCCTAACCTGATTACTGAATGCATCGGTTGGTATGAACAAATCATATATGTTGTCTGGGTTAAGTCCCAAGGCCGGTCAGGCCAGATGATGACTCATCAGTTCCAAGTCATATGAGGATGGTTGGTTGGTTGACTTAGGATCTAATGAGCTTTGTCAGTCCAGAAGATGGACTTGGTACTATTGCCTATAAGGTAAAAGGATTTTGGATTGTGCATGAGCCGAGAAAGGCCAGATGCAAACCCTTATCCTTTCAAAGACTTCTCAAAGGTTACTTATGTCTGTGGGGATGGTTTGTGTGGGAACCGAAATTCGCACTGTCGATTTCCGTTTAAATAAGGAAACTAGGAAAACCCTAATTTCGCAGAGGACCCGGATCTCTGCGAGAGCCAACGACAAGTAACCAAACAAATGCGGAAAATATGAGAAAACATGATAAAACGAATTTACAAAGAAAGTAGATCTTATTTCGAATTCGCGTAAGAGCGTTGCGATCATTAAAAGAGAATACAAAGGCTTTGGCCGCAGGGGCCGTCAGCGAGTTACCTAGTTCTAGCAACATAAAACCCTAATCCTAGTTGAGTCGCAGCTCGATAACAAAGGACGAAAAAGATATCTAAAAGGCTTAGATTGATTTCGGACTGAACCTTGTTAAAGGCTGCCTACGTACCCCTTTCGAGGATCAAGCCGAACGTAGTTCAATTGATTGAGCTGGACAAGAGATCGAACTGCCTGGGTGAGTTCGTCTAGTAATTGAGTTACAGTCATAGAAACCGAACTTGTCGAGAATAAAGCCTAAAGTTTCTAAGTGCAGAGAATTCCGAGTCTAAAAAGTTCTCTCCCTCATGCTCCTCGCCTAGGACTCCTTATATACTAGCTCCAAGGTCGGTTTATGCTTTTACTCTTCTGCCCTTAAGCCGTCATAGCATAAAAATGGAGATATTCCATTTTTCCCGATTTTCACAATTATCTTCAAAACTTCCGTATTTATCCGCGGAAACTTGACATTTATCCTTCCTTGTGGACCAAGCGTAAACCGTGCTGTGGTTTACGGGCTTTTGGTTAAGAAATCGAAGGATGGGCCTCGAGTCGTGTTTAAGGTCCCTTTGGGCCGTCTTCCGACTCGAAGCGTTTACTACGATTTCTTTCGACAAAGAAAGAACTTTCCGCGGTTTCTAATCCGCGAAGTTTGATCGATGATTTAGAATAGCGGAAAACATAGACTGAGCTCGCTACGGTCTTCGGGAGATAACATTCAAACGTTTGACGAGAATGCATGTACTGGTGTCGTACCGATGTTCAGAAGAGCTCGGTCACTACGCAGCGACCGAACTTTGGCTCGAGCCCGGTCGCTACGTAGCGACCGAGCGGAACGAGTGCTCGGTCGCTACGTAGCGACCAAGCGAGAAGGATGCTCGGTCGCTACGTAGCGACCGAGCTTGGCTCGAGCTCGGTCGCTTCGTAGCGACGGAGCGAGATGGATGCTCGGTCGCTACGTACCGACCGAGCTTGGCTCGAGCTCGGTCGCTACGTAGCGACCGAGCTGTGTGCATGCTTGGTCGCCGCGTATCGATCGAGCTTGGCTTGTCTGCGGTCAGATTTCCATACTCAAGCTTGTCCGCGGCCGATTTGGATACATGTCCGTTGCCTTCGGACAATCGGTATTTAGTGGTTCGATTGAGATTTGGACGATATTTTACTGCAAGGCTCTTCGTAAAGATATCTTTACGAAGATTACTTTTCGTAAAAACGGTTATGCTGATTTTTACGGACTTTCAGACATTGATTCCGTCGTGACTGATTTTGACCCCAACAGTTAGCCCCCCAGCTCGTTAGAATCATGAGCTTCTAGCGTGAGGTTCTAGCGAGTGGCTTGGCAAGTTAGGCAAGTTAGGTGAGTAAGGCGGAATTAATGGTTGAAAAGGTCTGTGGTAAGTGATCTTCTCGCTCTCCTAAAAGTAGAAAACGCGATAAGATTGGGGCTGCACCTTATGACGGCTGCCTACGTACCCTTGTTGAAGGGATCAAGCCTTTCGTAGTTCATCTTGGGGTTAAGGTTCTTATGACTAGTTTTCCAGTAGGACCTTTATGGTCTAGTTTATATGTAGCGGTTATAAGGCGTGTTGCTGCCGATGGCATTTGTATGGGTGTAGAGGGAAGACTACGAGTTGTCGTCTCGTAATCTAACTCTGTGTGAATTGCCATATCCATAATCTGTTTCGAGAGTTTTCCGCAGTGTGTAAACTTGCGGGATTTTTCTGAAGACGTTCGAATATTGGCAAAGAGACAAATTTTGGGATCTCGTATCAGGGTGTTTGATACTATGCCTAGAGATGTTAGAGACCAGTGCGCTGGGTTTAGGGCAAGACCTAGGTTTACTTTCGGTTTAAGGATTGTGCGGTGACTGGCCGGCTATCGTTTTTCCTGTTGCGATTTCTTCCTGATTCGTATCGATTTAAAGTCCGCGATAGGTTCTCGGCTTATACAACTTGTTTGATACGAATCGAGCATCTCTCTGGAAACCGGAAGTGCTAGACCAAAATTTCGGATTTCTTTTATAGCGCTATTATCCTTGTGTCGGATGTAAGAGAGTCATCTTCTACGAGATGGCTAAGTCTGTTTAGGACGTTTAAGAGTTTGTTGTGATCAGCAACAAACCTAATGGTAAAAATTACTATTTTGAGTCTTCGCGAAGAACATGTTTTGAGAAGATGTTAGTGCGTATGACTGTCTGGTCTTCCATGAAGGTGTTTTTATCGAGGAAGGAAATTTGGTCGAAGAACTAATCTTCAGGCGTCCGCAACGTCTCGCGATGCTGAAGATTTGTTATTCTTTCGTATGCCACGTTTCGTGCTTGAAATGTTCGCGGGCTTTGAAGATATTTCGCGATGTTGCGAGGGTTTAGTATTAGCCCTGTGTTTGAGAAACGTTCTGGTTTGACTATGAATGTTCGCAGCCAAAAATGGTTGTTCCTGCTCGGATGCTAATAGCTTTATTTGTGATCGAGAAATTATTACTGAGGTGTCGTGTAAATTTGTCCATGGGAACAAGCATTTTCCTTCATGGTTCTTTGTGAAGAGTTGGCCTTCCGAGATGTATTTCGTGCATTTTTTAGGATGTTTCGTATAGCTCTAGAAGCTTTGTTACGAATTTTTCCTTACATGCCGCGTATTATGGTTAAAACGTTGCAGGCTTAAAGTGAATTGTGGAGCGTATTGAACTTGGTCAATTTTCTAAAAGTTTAGATTTTCTGTTAACCGTTTGGTTGTTAGGACTTAGTTTCGTTACGAAGAATTTATCATATGATTTCCGACTGTGGGCTACTCGATAATTTATCATATCATATAACTGATTTTACGAAGGTTGTAAATCAGTGATATGTAAACATATGTCAAAGTAGCTTTGTTTCTGCGGGTTCTAAGAGAAACGTTCCCGCTGTGATTTTGATCTTAGATGAAAGTTGCTTGGAGTTACCCATGGAGTATTACCGAAGTTTATTTCAATACGATCTAGTCGCGGAACGCTTTTCATAGGTTTTTCGAGAGGATTCTCATGACACATTCGTTTCTTGAACGAATTGGTCAACCAGAAGTTGTTCTAGCGAACCATCGGGAGGAAAATGCTCCTTTTAATGTGCACGATGCTACATATATTCTCGAGTTTTCTTCGTCGCAAATGTTTTCGATGCTTTTCCGTGACTTACTTGGTACAACGGAAACATGAAAGAAATGCTTTGGTGATTGAAGATTTCTCGTAGAAATTTTTAAAACGAAACTGGCTTTCTGAAGCCGGAAAAGGCTTCAATACTTTGGCTAATCGTAGAGTTTCAGTTTGATATTGGTACAAGTTTTCTGTACGCATGATTGCGACAAGAAATGATGTATAGTTTTTGAGATTATGTTCATGATCGTCTGGATATGTTGCTAGCGTTTAGACGAATATTAAGATTGTCGTTTGCCTATTCTTGACGATTTGCAGAAGTTTTTTGAAGTTTGGGAGTATACGAGTATAGTATACGTACCTACTCCCCTTTTTTTTTTTACGAAAGAAAAACGGTTGAACCGATACTTTGAAGGGTTGTGTACGTTTCCTCTCCTGATGTTCGGAAGGATCGATAATTCGGGATGATTTATAGACGACGCTTGGACTGTGATTTGGTTGTTTCCACGTTGACGACTTGGGATATGTCGGTTCCGAGAAAATTACCAGAAACGAATTGGTTTTAAGACGACGTTCATGTCTCTAACTTTTTATCTCTTTAGGAAGCGAGCTTGATATGCGTGGCGATCGTTTCTCGAATTTTGGAGAGTTTAGATCGGTTTGCAAGATCTGGATGAACAATTATGGAACAATATATCGAGACAGGAAAGATCGCTTAAAACTTAGTTCGCTAGACTATCCGCCTAGGTTTTACGTTCCCTAAAGTTCTATGGCAGCCTCAAAGTAATTTCCTACGAAAATTCCAAGTCTGATTTCAAAAATTTCAAGTCGGAAATACCTTAGTTCTCTCGAAGATGCAGTTTTGTCCCATCTCAGTTTTGCGTGCTCATTTCCGTTTCCTATTCTCGTGTATGTTCGCCATTTCCGATATTGGTGTTTATCCTTTGAAACTTGACATTTATCTTCCGAACTTGACTGTTATCTTCTCCTTAGATAAGACATCGATTTTTGTAAAAAGGTTCAACGTAATCGTATAGTTAAGGCGGCTAAGGTGTTAAGTTAACCATTGCCGTTTTATACGATTAATCTGAATCCATGCGAGAAAATAGGTGTAACGACCCGAATTTCGGTCTCGGAACTCGTTAGCCGGCTAAGACCCAAGCAATACATCAAAACTAAAATGTTTGTTTATAAATACCCCATCTTCACATTGTTTTCTCCACCTGCATCAAAAAGAAATCAGAAAAGTTAGAGAGAAGAAGAAGTGAAAAAGAGAGAGAGTGAGAGAAAGAAAGATAGGAACCACTGCATGCTGCCACCAGGAGTCCTCGCCGGAGCCACCGCACGCCAGGACATCGTCAAGCTCGTCATCACCATCAACCGCAGCTGAGTATCGTCGGAAACCGCCGCCTCTTAAGCTTTGTTTTCGTCCGTTCAGTATATCGTCCATATCTTCTTAACCGTTGAGAATCTCGCGCATGCAGAGCCACCATCGTGTTCCTCTCGTCGAGACGAAGCCGTAGCCACCGACCACGCCGCAATCGGAGTCCGGACGAAGCCGCTAGAGCCTCTGGAAGTTTCGCCTCTGTGCGCGCGTGAGTTACACGCGCCGCCGCCGGAAATCGTCTCCGCCGCTTTCGCCGCCGTCTCCGCCGCCAGACCACCGCCTCACCACCACCGGAACGCCGTTGCTGCCGCCGTGCTCCGCCTTCTGTCGCCGCCGTCGTCCGCCGTCACCGCCGGTAAGCCATCGCCGTCACCGTCGGTGACCGTCGCCGGTGACTCGCCGACGACTCGCCAACTCGGCTGAGTCGACCCGGTGAGTCAACTCGGTTGACTCGGTTAACCGCTGGTTTGACTGGTTTGACCGGTTTAAATTGATTTCGTTTCGGTTAGGGTAAACCGGTCGGTTAGGACAAATTGATTTCTGATCAAGGGTTGACCGGATTGACCTTTGACCATCGAGTTGACTTTTCCATAAACCTTGACCAGACCCGTTTTAAACCGTTCGAAAGGCGTTCTGACTCAATTTTTCGCCCTGATTTCAGATTTGGAGTCTATTTGAGCATCTGGAGTACATAGATACCACTTTTCCCTATTGCTAAGGTGAGGGCTATTCCGTTAAATCCCGAGCTAGTTTAGTACTACCATTATGGAAAGTTTAGTTTCGAAACATGATCCGTCTCTGTGAATCGAGTCTGTTTGAGAGTCTTGCTTGTTCATTATTGATATTGATTGTTAACCGGAATTAGGATAATAGAGGATTCAACGATTGTGTGAAATGATTGATGCTAAGAACTGCTATATATATGTATATACATAGTTATGAGTAGGGATTATGTGATGAGGGCGTGAGTTCAGAGATGTCTGAGCTTCGACGCTACGGTATGGTATGGGCGTGAGTTCAGAGACGTTTGAGCTTCGACGCTACTGTTTGGGGCGTGGTGCAGAGACGTTTGCATTCGACGCTACGATGGGCGGGGGTACAGAGACAGACTGTACTAGCGACGCTTCAAGTATATGTATATATCCTTATGAGGAGATGCGTGGTGCAGAGAGTAGCTATGTACTATAAGCGCATGAGTTGTAACGGCTAGTCCTCTAGCCGCATATTGATTGTTCTGTGTGGTGTAATAGGCACCGTGTTTGTTTCATGCTAGAGCTATGCCTACATTTTAGTAGTGCTATGAACTCAGTCTGTGGTTTGCGGTTTAGCATCCCATACCTCGCTGGGCAACTCCCCTGTTGCTCACCCCTCCTTCTTTTCCCCTTTCAGGTGAGACCGACGAGCAGGAGTGATTATCGGACCGGTGCTATTGGGCTTTTGGGCTTCTATCGCTTTTATCGTTATCGGGCTTTTAGGCCTTTGGGCTTTTATCGTTTATGATATTTCCTATTTCAGACTTATACCGTTATCTATATTTCGGATGTTATTTTATATTATGGATTTCCAGCGTTGACGTTGACTTTTATATTTATAAATGGAGATTTCAGAAACTATTATTTATCGCATCATTTTTATTATTATTTCGAAAGTGACGGGTGTCACATTTTGGTATCAGAGCTATTTATTTATCGTAATATTTTATTATGTAAATCGGGGTGTCACAATAGGTCTTTGCGGTCTTTTTTTATATCGTAAAGTCTCAATGGTAACTTCAATCGAGGCGAAACAAGAGATGTTTCGATCGAGATTCGAAAGTGAACGCAAAGATGGAGGTAGGGTGAGCAGAAACAAGCCAAGGAGTTTAAGATGAGGTTTACTTGTTTTTGTCGTAAAATCTCGACGGAAACTCAGATTGAGACGAAACGAAAAGCGTTTCGATGAGAATTCAAAGGAGAACGCAAAGGAGGACCCCTTTGAGGCCTGACAGGTCGCTATAGCGAGTGAGGATGTCATCTCGGTCGCTATAGCGAGTGGAAAGGAGCCGAGACGAGTCCCACTTGTTTTCGTCGTAAAATCTCAACGGAAACTCCGATAGAGACGAAACGAAAAGCGTTTCGAAGAGGATTCAAAGGAGAACACAAAGGAGGAACCCTTTGAGGACTTACAGGTCGCTACGTAGCGACCAACAGTCTGACAGGTCGCTACGTAGCGAATGGAAGCAAGCCGAGAAGCGTCCTACTTGTTTTCGTCGTAAAATCTCAACGGAAACTCCGATTGAGACGAAACGAAAAGCGTTTCGATGAGGATTCAAAAGACAACTCAAAGGAGGACCTTTCTGAGGCCTTACAGGTCGCTACGTAGCGACTGACAGTCTGACAGGTCGCTACGTAGCGAGTGGAAGCAAACCGAGAAGAGTCCTACTTGTTTTCGTCGTAAAATCTAAACGGAAACTCCGATTGAGACGAAACGAAAAGCGTTTCGACGAGGATTCAAAAGGCAACCCAAAGGAGGACCTTTATGAGGCCTTACAGGTCGCTACGTAGCGACTGACAGTCTGACAGGTCGCTACGTAGCGAGTGGAAGCAAGCCGAGACGAGTCCCACTTGTTTTCGTTGTAAAATCTCAACGGAAACTCCGATTGAGACGAAACGAAAAGCGTTTCGAAGAGGATTCAAAGGAGAACGCAAAGGAGGAACCCTTTGAGGACTTACAGGTCGCTACGTAGCGACTGACAGTCTGACAGGTCGCTACGTAGCGAATGGAAGCAAGCCGAGAAGCGTCCTACTTGTTTTCGTCGTAAAATCTCAACGGAAACTCCGATTGAGACGAAACGAAAAGCGTTTTGACGAGGATTCAAAAGAGAACCCAAAGGAGGACCTTTCTGAGGCCTTACAGGTTGCTACGTAGCGACTGACAGTCTGACCGGTCGCTACGTAGCGAGTGGAAGCAAGCCGAGAAGAGTCCTACTTGTTTTCGTCGTAAAATCTCAACGGAAACTCCGATTGAGACAAAACGAAAAGTGTTTCGACGAGGATTCAAAAGAGAACCCAAAGGAGGACCTTTCTGAGGCCTTACAGGTCGCTATGTAGCGAGTGGAGAGTTGGCTTGAGCTCGGTCGCTACGTAGCGACCGAGCAGCGTGTGTGCTCGGTCGCAACGTAGCGACCGAGCAGCGTGTGTGCTCGGTCGCTACGTAGCGACCGAGCAGCGTGTGTGCTCGGTCGCTACGTAGCGACCGAGCCGTGTTTTGTTGTGTTTCCTTTTTCCGCGATTAACGTAGGGGTTTTTCAGCGGTTTTTTTGGGAGAAAAAGTTTTATCCTTCCGAAATGTTTTCGGAAAACGTGTTTTGGTAAAACCTTTACGCATCGAGATTTCTTTACGGGGTTTTGATAAGATTTATCGTTTCCCTTCTTGTTTACAGGGAGAAATCGCGAGCTTGTTTTAGTGCTCTTCCTGTGGCGGAAGTTTGCGACTAAGTTTTCGATTTTGTTGAAAACTACGGCGTTTGCGTAAGCGTTGGCCATAGGAGCAGTCAGTGCTGCGAGTTTGTCTTTCATATATCCAGACATAGTTTCGATCAAGCGTTTTGTGGCCATGAGTAAGAGTAATCCGTAACCCCCCCCCTCCATCTAGCGCCAAACTGTGGGAACCGAAATTCGCACTGTCGATTTCCGTTTAAATAAGGAAACTAGGAAAACCCTAATTTCCCAGAGGACCCGGATCTCTGCGAGAGCCAACGACAAGTAACCAAACAAATGCGGAAAATATGAGAAAACATGATAAAACAAATTTACAAAGAATGTAGATCTTATTTTGAATTCGCGTAAGAGCGTTGCGATCATTACAAGAGAATACAAAGGCTTTGGCCGCAGGGGCCGTCAGCGAGTTACCTAGTTCTAGCAACATAAAACCCTAATCCTAGTTGAGTCGCAGCTCGATAACAAAGGACGAAAAAGATATCTAAAAGGCTTAAATTCATTTCGGACTGAACCTTGTTAAAGGCTGCCTACGTACCCCTTTCGAGGATCAAGCCGAACGTAGTTCAATTGATTGAGCTGGACAAGAGATCGAACTGCCTGGGCGAGTTCGTCTAGTAATTGAGTGCCAGTCATAGAAACCGAACTTGTCGAGAATAAAGCCTAAAGTTTCTAAGTGCAGAGAATTCCGAGTCTAAAAAGTTCTCCCCCTCATGCTCCTCGCCTAGGACTCCTTATATACTAGCTCCAAGGTCGGTTTATGCTTTTACTCTTCTGCCCTTAAGCCGACATAGCATAAAAATGGAGATATTCCATTTTTCCCGATTTTCACAATTATCTTCAAAACTTCCGTATTTATCCGTGGAAACTTGACATTTATCCTTCCTTGTGGACCAAGCGTAAACCGTGCTGTGGTTTACGGGCTTTTGGTTAAGAAATCGAAGGATGGGCCTCGAGTCGTGTTTAAGGTCCCTTTGGGCCGTCTTCCGACTCGAAGCGTTTACTACGATTTCTTTCGACAAAGAAAGAACTTTCCGCGGTTTCTAATCCGCGAAGTTTGATCGATGAATTAGAATAGCGGAAAACATAGACTGAGCTCGCTACGGTCTTCGGGAGATAACATTCGAAGGTTTGACGAGAATGCATGTACTGGTGTCGTACCGATGTTCGGAAGAGCTCGGTCACTACGCAGCGACCGAACTTTGGCTCGAGCCCGGTTGCTACGTAGCGACCGAGCGGAACGAGTGCTCGGTCGCTACGTAGCGACCGAGCGAGATGGATGCTCGGTCGCTACGTAGCGACCGAGCGAGAAGGATGCTCGGTCGCTACGTAGCGACCGAGCTTGGCTCGAGCTCGGTCGCTACGTAGCGACCGAGCGGGACGAACGCTCGGTCGCTACGTAGCGACCAAGCTTGGCTCGGGCTCGGTCGCTACGTAGCGACCGAGCGAGACGGATGCTCGGTCGCTACGTAGCGACCGAGCTTGGCTCGAGCTCGGTCGCTACGTAGCGACCGAGCTGTGTGCATGCTTGGTCGCCGCGTATCGATCGAGCTTGGCTTGTCCGCGGTCTGATTTCCATACTCAAGCTTGTCCGCGGCCGATTTGGATACATGTCCGTTGCCTTCGGACAATCGGTATTTAGTGGTTCGATTGAGATTTGGACGATATTTTACTGCAAGGCTCTTCGTAAAGATATCTTTACGAAGATTACTTTTCGTAAAAACGGTTATGCTGATTTTTACGGACTTTCAGACATTGATTCCGTCGTGACCGATTTTGACCCCAACAGTTGGTTGAATGACTAAGTACCTAGGGGAGCTGTTTGACGCAGGAGTCAAGATAAGGACCATAAGTAAGATCTTTGAGTGATCATGGTCCAGCTGTTAAGCAAGAGCAATTCGAGTCAATGGAGGACCGATGAGCTAATAAGCTCCATAGATGTGGCAAAGGTATGATCTAGCATTTACTTATGTAGATCTAGATAGAATGGTTTAGGGGAATGGAACCTCAGAATCGTATAGCTTGGTTTGGGTTTAGGATTGACCTTTAAGCTAATTGGTAGTTGAGTAAAATGACAAAGGCTAAGGTGATTCGACCAGACAAGTGTTAGATTGGTTTTAGACCAATGGTTAACTAGAGAATATTCCGCTGCGTATCTGTTGAAAGGATCTAGGCTATTAATGACTAGGTAAGTCTTTAGCTAAGGTCTAAGTTAGCCCTCGCCTTTAGGCGATATTATAAATAAAGGGCAGAAATTAAGAGGTTCGGCCAGGAAGTGGACCGAGCGACGTGAGGCATCGACCGCGGCCTAGGCGGCCGGGATCGGGTCTTACAAGTTGGTATCAGAGCATGCTTGATCCTGTTTAGGAAAACGCTCTATGATGATGCATTCCATACCGAAATTATTTCCAAAACTATGATGACTATGAAACCTTAGTTGGGGTGAGCCAAGAAAGAGTTGAGGTAAGCTAGGGTATCATGCTTATGAATTAGCGAATTCTAAGATGAACCGGCTTAGCCAAGATACATTTTCCAAGGGCAAGAACCTAAAAACAGAAAGGTTGGTCGATCTAGTATTTAGAAGTAATAGACGGGTTGGAAGGGATGGAAGCAATGCAAAACTTGTTTATGGATTACCTGGACAAGGGAAGTAACATGGACCAGAGAGTGGCTTAGGTTGAAATAAACGTGCAGCACTCTACTGAAGTTAAGTGTTATCCCTTGATGGCCGTTCATAATAAGTAAAGCATATGCAATGTTAAATCTGACTCAAAGGAGACACTACATGACCAGTACACGAGTCGACTTGTGATCAGATGGATCAGCTAGGACTCGGTATAGGTCAAGGTAGGTTTCCTTAGATCTAGTTGGATGGAATGAATCAATTCCAATCTGAATCCGTCCAAAGAAAGAATTGAGGAAACTCAGGGTGTTCGTTCCAATCATTGGAAGAACATGATGTTAAGTATCTTAGTATGATGGGGATTGAGGTATATTATAATTTCTGTTGTGAATGGTGTCAGCATTCGCAATAGTAAGACGCTTTGGAGAATGGTATGGGACATTTTCCAAATGTGTAATTAAACCGAAATGCTACTCATCGTCTAGGTACCCACTGGAAGTGAAACGGGTGGCTTTGTTGGAGTCTAACTTGGCTGAAGAAGCTAAGCTTAAGGCTAAGCCACAGTCTGGCCCATCGGGCAAGACTAATGATAAAAAGAGAAAATGGGACCAGGTGGAAGGAGGTAAGACCTCTGGTTGCCAACCTGCGTGTTCCAAATGTGGACGGAACCATACCGGTGAGTGCTGGAAGGCCAAGGGGGCTTATGTTCGTTGTGGCAGCATGGACCATGGGGTTCAGAACTGTCCTCGACAGAAACCGTCTGGTAGAAGCGGCCAGATGACTTGTTTCCATTGTGGCCAGCAAGGACATTTCCAATCGGAGTGTCCCAAGCTGCAAGGAAGTCAGGGGAAGGGCCATGGAGACACAGGCAAGGCGTCCCAAGGCAAACCAACCACAACACCAAGGGTGTATGAACTGTCACGAGACGACGGAGCTTTCGGATCTTTTGATTCGATCTCTGGCAATCTCTAAATTTATCTTTTTACATTCAAGTAGTAATGCTTGGTCTGGAACCTAGAATTGTCTAGGGGATTCTGATGGGGGTCTCTGATAGGAACCCTCATGATTGGTGGTGTAAAAACCCACGTACTTTCCGACGCAGAGGCTACACATAGGTTTTGTGAGTCCGGGACTGGTCGGAAAGGGTCTGTTCTGTCTGGACGCTGGTGATTATTTCGGGATAGTGAGGGCGGCCGGAGGGCAAGCCAGGAACTCATTAGGTCTCATGTTAAATATCCCAGTGTCAATTCAGGGAAAGGTATTCCCTGTGAATCTGTCTGTGTCCACCTAAAGAATCACGCGATGATCCTAGGTATGGACTGGTTGGGAAAGTATCGGGCCACTCTCGATTGCCATAAAGGTCGTGTGCAATTGGAGACTGGGCTTCATCCGATCCAGTACCAATGTCTGTGTCCGGCTCAAGAGAAAGTAGTGGTTTCAGCAGTTCGAGCGATTCGGATGCTGGAACAGGATTGTCAGTCCTTTTTGGCTACAATTACAACTACAGAGCCTGGCAGTTCTGTCTGTCTGAAAGACCTTTCTGAGGATTCGTTGGTGTCCGAGTTCCCAGATGTGTTCTGTTCGCTACAGGGTGTCCCCCCTGATAGGTCTGATCCATTTATGATTGAACTGGAACCAGGGACAGTTCCGCTGTCCTAGAGTCCGTTTCTTTGGCTCCGGCCGAGATGGCAGAGCCGAAGTTGACCATGTCCGAGAGAAGACCATGGTCGCAGTACAACCAAGTCGGAGTTTGACCTACGGTTGAGAATGATCAAGTCTAGTAATGGACGAGGATCAGGCCACGACCTATTCGGAGATGGACCTATGGTCGGGGTGAAACGGTCGAGTCCCTGAGTGGACCAAGACCGGAATACGATCACGTCCGTAAATGGACCAGGATCAAATTTTGACAAAGTCCAGTGAAGGACAAAAGTCAAGTCTGAGGCATTTTTAGTCTGGAGGGACTAAGATCGCAATGTGGCCAAGCCTGAAAAGGTTGTGTCCGGTTAAGGGGATGATCCATTACGTTGTGGCTGAGGTCATGAACCTTATTGTCCATGAAGGACAAAAGAACCATAACAATATGTTAGGACTTGTTGTAGGACAAGCAGCCTAAAGATTGGAACAAGTTCGTGAGGACTTGACTGGTACATCGAAGTGGTCATTTGGTGGTTTTGAATCAAGCTTGTTCTATTTCTGATCATGACTAGAATAAGTTTGGTTGGAATATTTTGTCTTGGGACAAGGTATAATCATCACCGGATTCGAGGACGAATCCATTACAAGTGGGGGAGACTTGTCACGCCCCCAATCCTGGAAAGGATTGTCGGGACGGCCATGGTTCGAGGAAATGTACCAGCCAGTCTTAGGACATCAAGGCAAGCGTTCCATGGTCAAGAAAGAAGGTTAAAGACATAAGGAAACTTAGACTTAACCTTATAAGAGCAAAGAGACGGCTAAGACAAGTAAGACGGTAGCTGGACGAGATAGAGAAGTAGCTCGACCAGCTTAACGAAGCTAGGTTGAGTTCACTCCAGCTCAGCCACTACTAAGTCAGCTCCACTAGCTGGACTACTAGCTCACTCAGCTGAGGCAGCTGGGAGTCAGCTCATCTCAGCTAGACGGACTGTTCGGGTTTTAGGCCGATGGTCCGGGTCAGTGGCGGGCTGTGAGGTCCGGCCATGAGGCCATTGGGCTGTTGGGTCCTTGGACAAGGCCGTGGGCTAAGTCCAGGAGTCTTGGGGCGTGGGTTGGGCTTATGACCTACCCCAAACCCAATCAGAAAGGGCGAAAGGATGCAAGTGGCCGAAAGGGGACAACTCTTGGCCGATGGTGCCCATTCGCTAGCAAGTCGTGCCTGTTCGTGGGGCAAGACTTACCCCCTCGTTTTCTATAAATATGGGGTCTCTCCTGTTGATTTCATTATCCAATTCCAGCGTAAAATTCTCAGAGAAAAACGTAGAGAGAGAGAGAGAGAGTCCCGGCCAAGAGATCGGCCGGAAAAGGGCCGGTCGTGGTGGTTTTGTGTCTCCGGCAAGGAGAATGGTTTAGGAGAGAGGAGGCCGTGTGGTTATGAATACCCAAGGCATAGAGAAAGGTCTGGAGAAGGACTCCAAAGCCGTGGTTCAGTCAGATAGGGTCAGTGGGGTAACCACCGACTCATCGGCTAAGACAATCGGACAGTCCAAACCGGTCTAGCCATGGGCGTTTGGATTGTGTCCTATTCTTCTCATTCTTTTCATCCAATTCTTCCTCCACTCCTTCTGTACATTGGCGTGGCCTTGTTGATGTGTTGGGATTGGTTGTAACCGTGGTTCTGGTTGAGTAATGCGGTCGCGGTCCATAACCGACGAGTTAGGCGCGCGCATGGTCTAAACCGGCCTCAGGTGATCCGATTGGATAGGGGCGGTTCTGTTCTGTTCTGAACGGTTGCAACCCTTCCCTGAACAGTCACAATGGTTCATGACTTGTGTAGGTTAAGGTGTGGTTTTTTGGCCATAGGCCGGACACACGTACGGACCAGACAGTCCCTACGGACGGTTAGGTCGAACGGTTGGAGCATCTGAATGGGTGCGAGATGCCAAGGGTCATGAGTTGCCAAGAGGCACGAGTGTCCAAAGGGTACTAGTTCCCAAAGGGTGTGAGTTCCAAACGGTGCCATTGGTTCAAGGCTTAGGCCGAACCAAGTGGACAGTCCGCGGCTGCATAGTCGAACGGACGGACGGTTAGTTTAACCGGAGTGTTGTGTCGCAAGGTCTGATCGGTTGCAAGGCAATCCGGTTTGGGCTTGGGCCTTACTCGGTGGTATTGATCCAGGCTTTGGGTTGGATCAGGTAAGAAGGACCGTGAGCCTTTTGGCCGGACTTATAACTTGCCGATCGCACCTAGATCTTAACCAGACGGTTAGACGGGACAATGGACGATCCGGCTATGGTTGGATGGTTCTAGCCGCAAAGGCTAAGTGGGATATCTTACAATCAACCTCGGGTTGGTGAGTAGGATAGGCGCCATATGCCTTATGTAGAGGGTAGACCCACATGATGGCAATGGAAGGCCAGTTATATCAGTACATGCTAAGTGGACGATGGCTTATCAAGTCTAGTGGTCGGATCATGTTTCATGACGATGGTTCGATGGCCGAACACTAGTATGGATAGTCACGATGCTGGAGTAAGAGTATTGATGTGATGCTTCTAGATATCAACCTTGGTGTTGATAGCTTCGAGATTGGCTAAGAGTCATGACGAAGTGTGTGGCTAGTACTATGTGTCGTAGACCATAGATACTGAGCCTAAGTGTGATTGTTCAAGGAAGGCCGTGTAAGATCTGATCATGGTTGAGTATGGACGACCTGACCTCTGAATGATGGTTCAAGGTGTCGGTCCTAACCTGATTACTGAATGCATCGGTTGGTATGAACAAATCATATATGTTGTCTGGGTTAAGTCCCAAGGCCGGTCAGGCCAGATGATGACTCATCAGTTCCAAGTCATGTGAGGATGGTTGGTTGATTGACTTAGGATCTAATGAGCTTTGTCAGTCCAGAAGATGGACTTGGTACTATTGCCTATAAGGTAAACGGATTTTGGATTGTTCATGAGCCGAGAAAGACCAGATGCAAACCCTTATCCTTTCAAAGACTTCTCAAAGGTTACTTATGTCTGTGGGGATGGTTGGTTGAATGACTAAGTACCTAGGGGAGCTGTTTGACGCATGAGTCAAGATAAGGACCATAAGTAAGATCATTGAGTGATAATGGTCCAGCTGTTAAGCAAGAGCAATTCGAGTCAATGGAGGACCGATGAGCTAATAAGCTCCATAGATGTGGCAAAGGTATGATCTAGCATTTACTTATGTAGATCTAGATAGAATGGTTTAGGGGAATGGAACCTCAGAATCGTATGGCTTGGTTTGGGTTTAGGATTGACCTTTAAGCTAATTGGTAGTTGAGTAAACTGACCAAGGCTAAGGTGATTCGAGCAGACAAGTGTTAGATTGGTTTTAGACCAATGGTTAACTAGAGAATATTCCGCTGCGTATCTGTTGAAAGGATCTAGGCTATTAATGACTAGGTAAGTCTTTAGCTAAGGTCTAAGTTAGCCCTCGCCTTTAGGCGATATTATAAATAAAGGGCAGAAATTAAGAGGTTCGGCCAGGAAGTGGACCGAGCGACGTGAGGCATCGACCGCGGCCTAGGCGGCCGGGATTGGGTCTTACAGTGGCTGTCCATCAGTACACATATCAGCACGCTGGCCCTTCCCGTGGACTGTTCGGGTGATTTTGGCCCACGTGGGCTGTCTGTTCAGTACACACAGGACATCCGTGGGTGTCCGTCAGCACACACAGGACGTCCGTGTGTGTCCGTCAGCACACACAGGTCGTCCATGGCTGTCCGTGTGTGTCCATCAGCACACACAGGACGTCTGTGGCTGTCCATCAGTACACATATCAGCACGTTGGTCCTTGGACTCAGCACGCTGACCCTTCCCTTGGACTGTTCGGGTGATTTTGGCCCATGTGGGCTGTCTGTTCAGTACACACAGGACGTTTGTGGCTGTCTGTCAGCACACACGGGACGTTCGTGTGTGTCTGTCAGCAGACATAGGACGTCTGTGGCTGTCCGTGTGTGTCCTTGTGTGTCCGTCAGCACACACAGGACGTCCGTGGCTGTCCATCAGTACACATATCAGCACGTTGGTCCTTGAACTCAGCACGCTGGCCCATCCCGTGAACTCTTTGGATGATTTTGGCCCACGTGGGCTGTTTGTTCAGTACACACAGGACGTCCGTGGGTGTCCGTCAGCACATAAACGACGTCCGTAGCTGTCCGTGTGTTTCCGTCAGCACACACAGGACATACGTGGCTGTCCATCAGTACACATATCAGCACGTTGGTCCTTGGAATCAGTACGCTGGGCCATCCCGTGGACTGTTTGGGTGATTTTGGCCCACGTAGGCTGTCTGTTCAGTACACACAGGACGTCCGTGGGTGTCCGCCAGAACACACAGGACGTCCGTGGGTGTCCGTCAGCACACACAGGACATCCGTGGGTGTCCGTCAGCACACACAGGACATCCGTGTGTGTCCGTCAGCACACACAGGTCGTCCGTGGCTGTCCGTGTGTGTCCGTCAGCACACACAGGACTTCTGTGGCTGTCCATCAGTACACATATCAGCACGTTGGTCATTGGACTCAGCACGCTGACCCTTCCCGTGGACTGTTCGGGTGATTTTGGGCCATGTAGGCTGTATGTTCAGTACACACAGGACGTCCGTGGCTGCCCGTCAGCACACACGGGACGTTCGTGTGTGTCTGTCAGCACACATGGGACGTCTGTGGCTCTCCGTGTGTGTCCTTGTGTGTCCGTCAGCACACACAGGACGTCCGTGGCTGTCCATCAGTACACATATCAGTACGTTGGTCCTTGAAAACAGCACGCTGGCCCATCCCGTGAACTGTTTGGATGATTTTGGCCCACGTAGGCTGTTTGTTCAGTACACACAGGACGTCCGTGGGTGTCCGCCAGCACACACAGGATGTCTGTGGCTGTCTGTCAGCACACATAGGACGTCCGTGGCTGTCCGTGTGTGTCCGTGTGTTTCCGTCAGCACACACAGGACGTTCCTGGCTGTCCATCAGTACACATATCAGCACGCTGTTCTTTGGACTCAGCACACTGGCCCTTCCCGTGGACTCTTCGGGTGATTTTGGCCCACGTGGGATGTCTGTACAGTACACATATGACGTCCGTGGGTGTCCGTCAGCACACACATGACGTTCGTGTGTGTCTGTCAGCACATAAAGAACGTCTGTAGCTGTCCGTGTGTGTGTCCGTGTGTGTCCGTCAGCACACACAGGACATCCGTGGCTGTCCATCAGTACACATATCAGCACATTGGTCCTTGGAATCAGCACGCTGGGTAATCCCGTGGACTATTTGGGTGATGTTGCCCCACGTGGGCTGTCTGTTCAGTACACACAGGATGTCCGTGGGTGTCCGCCAGCACACACAGGACGTCCGTGCGTGTCCGTCAGCACACACAAGACGTCCGTGTGTGTCCGTCAGCACACACAGGTAGTCCGTGGCTGTCCGTGCTTGTCCGTCAGCACACACACGACGTCCGTGGCTGTCCATCAGTACACATTTCAGCACGCTGGTCCTTAGACTCAGCACGCTGGCCCTTCCCGTGGACTGTTCGGGTGATTTTGGCCCATGTGGGCTGTCTGTTCAGTACACACAGGACGTCTGTGGCTGTCCATCAGCACACACAAGACATCCATGGCTGTCCATCAGCACACACAAGACATCCATGGCTGTCTGTTCAGTACACACAGAACGTCCGTGGGTGTCCGCCAGCACACACAGGACATCCGTGGCTGTTCATGTGTGTCCGTGTGTTTCCGTCAGCACACACAAGACGTTCCTGGTTGTCCATCAGTACACATATCAGCACGCTGTTCTTTGGACTCAGCACACTGGCCCTTCCCGTGGACTCTTCGGGTGATTTTGGTCCACGTGGGATGTCTGTTCAGTACACACAGGATGTCTGTGGGTGTCCGTCAGCACACACATGACGTTCGTGTGTGTCCGTCAGCACATAAAGGATGTCCGTAGCTGTCCGTCTGTGTTTCCATCAGCACACACAGGACATACGTGGCTGTCCATCAGTACACATATCAGCACGTTGGTCTTTGGAATCAGCACGCTGTGCCATCCCGTGGACTGTTTGGGTGATTTTGGCCCACGTAGGCTGTCTGTTCAGTACACACAGGAAGTCCGTGGGTGTCCGCCAGCACACACAGGACGTCCGTGGGTGTCCGTCAGCACACACAGGATGTCCGTGTGTGTCCGTCAGCACACACAGGTCGTCCGTGTGTGTCCGTCAGCACACAAAAGACGTCCGTGGCTGTCCATCCGTACACATATCAGCACGTTGGTCCTTGGACTCAGCACGCTGACCCTTCCCGTGGACTGTTCCGGTGATTTTGGCCCACGTGGGCTGTCTGTTCAGTACAAACAGAACGTCCGTGGGTGTCCGCCAGCACACACAGGACATCCGTGGCTGTTCGTGTGTGTCCGTGTGTGTCCGTCTGTGTCCGAAAGCACACACAGGACGTCCGTGGCTGTCCAACAGTACACATATCAGCACGTTGGTCCTTGGACTCAGCACGCTGGCCCCTCCCGTGGAATGTTTGGGTGATTTTGGCCCACGTGGGCTGTCTGTTCAGTACACACAGGACATCCGTGGGTGTCCGTCAACACACACAGGACGTTCGTGTGTGTCCGTCAGCACACATAGAACGTCCGCGCTGGGCACTCCCGTGGACTGTTTGGGTGATTTTGGCCCACGTGGGCTGTCTGTTCAGTACACACAGGACGTCCGTGGGTGTCCGCCAGCACACACAGGACGTCCGTAGGTGTCCGTCAACACACACAGGACGTCCGTGTGTGTCCGTCAGCACACACAAGTCATCCGTGGCTATCCGTGTGTGTCCGTGTGTGTCCGTCAGCACACACAAGACGTCTGTGGCTGTCCATCCGTACACATATCAGCACGTTGGTCCTTGAACACAGCACGCTGACCCTTCCCGTGGACTGTTCGGGTGATTTTGGCCCCACGTGGGCTGTCTGTTCAGTACACACAGGACGTCCGTGGGTGTCCGCCAGCACACACAGGACGTCCGTGGGTGTCCGTCAGCACACACAGGACGTCCGTGTGTGTCCGTCAGCACACACAAGTCGTCCGTGGCTGTCCGTGTGTGTCTGTGTGTGTCCGTCAGCACACACAGGGCGTCTGTGGCTGTACATCAATACACATATCAGCACGCTGGTCCTTGGACTCAGCACGCTGGCCCTTCCCGTGGACTGTTTGGGTGATTTTGGCCCACGTCGGCTGTCTGTTCAGTACACACAGGACGTTCGTGGGTGTCCGCCAGCACCGACAGGACGTCTGTGACTGTCCATGGCTGTCCGTCAGCACACATAGGACGTCCGTGGCTGTCAGTGTGTGTCCGTTGGTGTCCGTCGGCACACACAGGACGAACGTGGCTGTTCATCAGTACACATATCAGCATGCTGGTCCTTGGACTCAACATGCTGGCCCTTCCTGTGGACTGTTCGGGTGATTTTGGCCCTAGTGGGCTGTCTTTTCAGTACACACAGGATGCCCGTGGGTGTCCGTCAGCACACACCGGACGTTCGTGTGTGTCCGTCAGCACACACAGGATGTCTGTGGCTGTCCGTGTGTGTTTGTGTGTGTCCGTCTGCACACACAGGACGTCTGTGGCTGTCCATCAGTACACATATCATAACGTTGGTCCTTGGACTCAGCACACTGACCCTTCCCGTGGACTGTTCGGGTGATTTTGGCCCACGTGGGCTGTCTGTTCAGTACACACAGGACGTCTTGTAACATCCCGTATCCTGAATAGGATCATTGGGACAGCCATGGTTCGAGGAAACGTACTAGTCAGTCTTAGGACATCAAGACAAGCATTCCATGGCCAGATAAGAAGGTTAAGGTTGTAAGGAAACTTAGACTTAACCTTACACAAGTCGAGAGTGAACTAGGACGAGTAAGATGGTAGCTGGGCGGATGGAACAGGTAGCTCGACCAGCTCAACGGAGTTAGGTTAAGCTCACTCCAGCTCGGCCACTACTAAGTCAGCTCCATTAGCTGAACTACTAGCTCCCTCAGCTGAGGCAGCTGGAAGTCAGCTCATCTCAGCTGGACGGACTGTTCGGGTTTCGGTCCGATGGTCTGGGTCCGGGCCGGTGGTGGGCCATTGGGGTCCGGCCTTGGGCCTCTGTCCTACCATGGGCTAACTCCAGAGGGATTGGGTAAGGCCTTGGGCCTCTGTCCGACCCAAACCCATGCGGTATTGGCGAAGGGATGCATGCCGCCGGGAGGGTGTAACCCTTGGCCGATTGTGCCCATCCGCTGGCCAGTCATGCCTGTTCGTGGGGCAAGACTTACCCCCTCGTTTCTATAAATATGGGGTCCTCTCTATCGATTTCATTCATCGAATCCAGAGTAAAAATACTCAGAGAAATCGTAGAGAGAGAGAGTTTCCGGCCAAAGCAAGGCCGTTTGTGTGGTGGTTAGGTTTCTGGCGATCTGATCGTTTGAGAAGCAACCTCCGATCAAGTATGGGAGACCGAGAGCAGGAGAAGAACAGGGAGAACCCTGACACGGTTCAGAAGGTACGTGGTGGGCTATCGCCGCATCAGACCGAACGGACGGTCCTTGTGATCGCACCGCGGCTCTGGTCGGTTTATTAGACCTAACCGCTCCTCCTCTTTTTGTTTCTATCCGGTCCTTTCTCTTCTTTCTGATTATACACGAAGTGTTGTGTTGGTTCAGTCCAAGGGACACGTCGCTAGACTTGGCCGGTCATAACCAAACCGCTAACCTAGACGCTGGTCGGTTAGACTGTCGGTTCGAATCGCACAATAGACTGGGCGTTGGGCTAAATGGTTGGTCATGTCCCAAGAGGCACGAGTGGCCAAAGGTCACGAGTTACGAAGGGTTGTGAGTTACCAAAGGTCACGAGTTCCAAAGGTTGTGAGTTGCCAAAGGATGTAAGTAACCAAGGGTTACGAACATCAAGAGGTACGAGGACCAAGAGGTACCAAGGACCGAAGGGGTGCATTTTCCAAACGGTGCCCGTGGAGACAGGTCGTGTCCGTTCCATAAGGGATCAGACCATGTCTTGTCCGTTGGGACAAGTACACGGTTCGTCTAAGCCAGGGTAAGAGTCGCAAGGTCTGATCGGCCGTTGGATCCAGGCCCAAGGCCGGATCAGGTAAGGAAGTCCGTTGGGCTATTGAGCCGGACTTCATCTAGGCCGGTCGCACATAGATTCTATCCAGATGGACGGATTGGTCTTCGGGATGATCCGGACTGTTCGTGTGTTCTGTTTATCTATTCTGGACTGTCTATCTGATTCTAAGTCAAGGGGTGGTTGGTTGAATGACTTAGGATTCGGTAGGCAGGTTCATATCTTTTTATAAGTATATTGTCTGAGGTTTATCTATGTTCTAGGAACCAAGCCAAGCATTGTAGATTCGACCAGTTATATTCTCGGTTATGATTAATGCTTATCTGGTTGTGGTTTCAGGAACTAAGGATGGTTCTAGTCAAGCCAAGGAGCCGTGAAGGCTCGGTCAGTGAGAGGCTGTGTAACGTGTGGTTAGTTGATGCTAGGGATGAACTAGTGATTGTCTATGAAACGAATAAGAAGTTGTGTATCGGATCTCATATTTCTAAGTAATACATTTGATACACATTTACATTCCGCTGTGCTATCTGTTCAATTGTCTTAGAACCTCAGATTCGAACATGACTTAGTAAATGAAAGAATTAAAATGAATCAAACAAGCAAAGGATTGATTATATAGCAAACGGGTCCAGTTTTGTCGAGAGGACGGATTCGGGTGTTGATTCTAGGATTGCTGGGTTATGTAGTCCACACACACGCAGCCAGCTGATTCAGTCACACGGTGAGGTTTGATAGTTTGGTCTAGGGATTAATTGTCTCGGTTATGTTATGTATATGTTGTACTAACAATGTCAGAATCCTTAGGCTGGGAAAACCAAATCGGGAAAGACCCGAAGGAATAAGAAAACGGCCGGTCAGTCCAGTCAAGCGGCCGCGGACGGAGCTAATCTGTCCGGGTTACCAACCGAGCCGGCTGTGACTAACACCGGGTATGTGTTACCGACTGACCAGGCCAATCTTACGGGAACGCAACCAGAAGATCAGCAACATCAGGAAAGTGACGAGGAAGTAGAATCCTCGAACGCTAACCGTGATGGTGACCAGCGTGAGCAAATGGCCGAGGGAACAGCCAACGTGCCTGCAGCACTGTCCCGAGAGGACTTGTTAGAGGCCATGAAAGTAATGGGTAACAAGGTTGCGGATATGACTCAGCTGTTCACTCCACTAGTGAATTCATCGGTTGGTCAAGCTACACCTGTAGCTACGGCTATACCTATTGCTACGGGTCCAGCTGTGGACGCAGTTGAGGTGATCGAGATCGATCCACCGGAAAGGTCGGTAAAGAAGGTTGACTATCTGAGTTTGCTTCAACATCTATCCAGATTGGGTACAAAGGAATTCTCAGGTAGCACCGACCTTGTTGTGGCAGATGAGTGGAGGAGTAGGCTGGTCCGAAACTTCCAATCAACTCGCTATCTAGAGGATTACAGGCGAGACATTGCGGTTCACTTCCTGGAAGAGGATGCGCATAATTGGTGGCTTGCAGTGGACAAGCGCACCAATGGAAGTCTCACAAGTTTTGCGGATTTTGAAGTTGAATTCAACCACAAATACTTTCCTGCTGAGGCTTGGGATCGTTTGGAAGCTAAGTTTCTTGATTTGGTCCAAGGCCGCAGTACTGTACGGGAGTACGAAGAAGAGTTCAACCGACTCAGACGGTTCTTTGGAAGAGAGCTGGAGGATGAGTCAGTCCAGGTCCGTAGGTTCATCCGAGGCCTAAGGCCGGAACTGAAGACCCACTGCTCATCCGCACTTTCAACACCGTCGGAGAACAGTGGAACGGGTGGCTTTGTTGGAGTCTAACTTGGCCGAAGAAGCTATGCTTAAGGCTAAGCCACAGCCTGGCCCATTGGGCAAGACTAATGATAAAAAGAGAAAACGGGACCAGGTGGACGGAGGTAGGACCTCTGGTGGCCGACCTGCGTGTTCCAAATGTGGACAGAACCATCCCGGTGAGTGCTGGATGGCCAAGGGGGCTTGTGTTCGTTGTGGCAGCATGGACCATGAGGTTCAAAACTGTCCTCGACCGACCCGTCTGGTAGAAGCAGCACGATGACTTGTTTCCATAGTGGCCACCAATGACATTTCCAATCGGAGTGTCCCAAGCTGCAAGGAAGTCAGGAGAAGGGCCATGGAGACTCAGGCAAGGCGTCCTAAGGCAAACCAACCACAACACCGAGGGTGTATGAACTGTCACGAGACGACAGAGCTTCCGGATCTTTTGATTCGATCTCTGGTAATTTCTAAATTTATCTTTTTTTTTACATTCAAGTAGTAATGCTTGGTCTGGAACCTAGAATGGTCTAGGGGATTCTGATGGGGGTCTCTGATAGAAACCCTCATGGTCGGTGGGGTAAAAACCCACGTGCTTTTCGACACATGGGCTAAACATAGTTTTGTGAGTCCGGGACTGGTCTGAAAGGGTCTGTTCTGTCTGGATGCTGGTGATAATTTTGGGATAGTGAGGGCGGCCGGTGGGCAAGCCATGAACTCACTAGGTCTCATGTCGAATATCCCAGTACAGCTCCAGGGAAAGGTCTTCCCTGTGAATCTGGTCTGTGTCCACCTAAAGAATCATGAAGTGATCTTAGGTATGGATTGGTTGGGAAAGTACCGAGCCACTCTCGATTTCCATAAGGGTCGTGTGCAATTGGAGAATGGACTTCACCCGGTAGAGTACCAAGGTTTGTGTCAGGCTCAAGAGAAAGTAGTGGTTTCAGTAGTTCGAGCGATTCGGATGCTGGAACAGGGTTGTCAGTCATTCTTGGCTACAGTTACAACTACAGAGCCTGACAGTTCTGGTTTTCTGTTAGACCCACGCGAGGATTCGTTGGTGTCCGAGTTCCAGGATGTGTTTCAGGCGCTACAGGGTGTCCCCCCCTGATAGGTCCGATCCCTTTCTGATTGAACTGGAACCAGGGACAGCTCCGCTGTGATACCCCCGATCGTAGATGACCAGAAATGACAGGGTCGATGTTCCTTCTCGTCCTAGAGTAAGGGCTCCCGTCTACTGGTTACCTGCATCACAAAGGACTCATGAGTAACAAGTTTACTCAGTGAGCCTAGTCCCGCACCCCAACATATATTAATAATATCTCAAGCAATCAACTTCATTTGTATGGAGTGGAAATATATTCCATAACTAATAAAAATACATATATAACTTCTATCATTCCATCGATGTGAATGTTATCTTAAACATCATCTCCACACACCCGCCATTCACTCATACTTATAATATATATATATACTAAACCCGGAAAACTACCAAGGCTAACCGAGCCTAGCAGGGAAATAAATATAACCATCATCTCCATTAGATATTCCAAGATCGAACATCTAACGCTGCATGCAGTTACACGGTCTCCAGGGTGCGACCCCATCATCGTGTCTTCGTGATCTTGTTCCGTATCGCAGGAACAATTCACGGTAATGCGGGAACTCTCGGGAGAGTGAGTATACAATAAGACTTCACATGATTTATACTTATATATTTAATACTATACAAATGCATTAGTACTTGAGAACAAGTACTAAGGTTTGGAATAAACCTCTATGATCATTCATAAATATTTAATAAGTGTTTACATTAAGTAAACACCTCACCAATTCAATATTTGATCAAGAGACAAAGCCTATCAATCATCTACATTCAGTATTGATCAACCGTCTATCTAGACTCACCTTTTAGTCCTTGAGATTGGCTATGGTAGACTAGACACGAGCTCAAGCTAATCACATTCCACTACTGGTACACTTCAGATTCGGAAAGATCAACCGGACATGTCTGGCTGATCCAACCACTCTCCATTACATCTGATCCGAGCAAGACAAAACACTCCAATCGACCGGTTGTATAAAACTGATTCAACCACGCAGTTCATGATTCAGGACAGCTACCAAGGGAAGTTCAGAACATGTTTAGTTCAGACTAAGTTTGGTTCATACTATAACAATAGCTAAGAAGTTTCAGAACAATAATCTGATCCATCTATCAGTTCAGTCTGGTTCAGAGACAAATCGTTTCAGCTAAATGATTTAGGTGCTAGCTGACCATGAACTGGACTAATAACAATCCACATAGGCCTTAATCAAACTGATCCAGATAGGTTATTCATCAACCAATAACCGGTTCTTTTCAGAACTTATCTAAGAGCAAGAAGGTAAGGCTTACCGGCTATACTAAACTGATCAATGAACACAACTTATCCTCTCCTTCAATCTCCACTCACACTGACCTGAGCAGCATAAAGGTTCCACAGTAGGTTTAAGATAAGAAACAGAACATGGCTTAGGCCTTAATCAAACATGAAGCTTCCTTAAAACTGATCTGATCAAACTGACTTAAAATCTTACTGGTTTAATACTTGATTACTAAGCTGTGAAGTGATCTCATGAATCTTCTAGACAATCTATTAATTTTTCCACACACCCCAGTCACTGATTCAAGGCACAAGAGGGTTAGGAAGGGTCGTCCATTCTCAGATCTCTCTTCAGAATTTTCTCTGAATTTTTCTTATGGTTTTCTTTCATATTTTCTCTCTTCTCTCTCTCTGATTTTTCTGAAAGTTTCTCTCTGATTTTCTTGTGGTTATGGACGACCAGAAGAGAGAAGGTGGTGTTTTATAACATAAGAAGTTGCTTCAGGTGAGTGTTTCACTCAGCACGAAGCAAGGCTGAGAAAGGACATGTGGAGAGCAACTTCAGCACTTCCAAACAACAAGCTGCTGTCCTTTCCCTCCCAAGAAGAAAGCTGCAAGCAGCTGGTGACAATCATGTGACTGAATTAATGAGCAAGCACAGCAAGCAGCTTGTGACTTGCATGTGCCCATTACTACATAAGCAAGCAAGCAGGAAGGTGCATGACATGTGACTTGATAAGTAAACAAGCATGCTGGCTTAGGAGGTTATGGCATTAGACGGGTCAAGATTATTAAGGAAGCTGGTTGATAATTCTGAATAATATTTCGACCAAATATTCCTTGTCCTTTGGCTCTTGGAAAATCTCGTTCAGCTTAATAAAAATTCGACCAAAATATATATAAGACTCGACCAAACTATCAAGGAAGGTCTTTCGACCACAAGACAGTCCCGTCGAGACATTAATTTATCGGGTCGATTTTTATTTAAATTCTGATCGATCAATCTTCAAACTGATCTTAAAGAGTTTTCTCGACCAAAATTATATCTGCTCATGAGGGTTATTACATCCGCTGTCCAAGAGTCCGTATCGAATGGCTCCGACCGAGATGGCCGAGCTAAAGAAGCAATTGGAAGAATTGCTTGACAAGGGGTTCATACGGACAAGTAGCTCCCCTTGGGGTGCACCAGTCCTCTTTGTGAAAAAGAAGGATGGTAGCATGCGTCTGTGCATCGACTATCGAGGGTTGAACAGGGTAACTGGGAAGAACAAATACCCGTTACCCAGGATAGACGAGCTGTTGGATCAGCTGAAAGGAGCTAAGTGGTTTTCTAAAATCGATTTGGCCTCGGGATATCATCAGATTCCTATAGAGCCAAACGACATTAGGAAGACAGCATTCAGGACCAGGTACGACCATTACGAGTTCGTAGTGATGCCGTTCGGTCTGACTAATGCACCTGCTGCATTCATGAAAATGATGAACAGCGTGTTCCAGGACTTCTTGGATGAATCAGTGATCATCTTCATTGATGATATCCTGATCTACTCCAAGGACGAGGAATCTCATCGGAAACATTTGAGAGCCGTGCTGGAACGATTACGAGAGCAAAACTTTTTGCTAAACTCAGCAAGTGCAGTGTTTGGCAAAAGAGTATTGGGTTCCTCGGTCATATTGTTTCTGACCAGGGCGTCACAGTGGATCCATAGAAGATCAGGGCAATCAAGGATTGGCCCCGACCACGCAGTGCCACAGAAGTTAGAAGCTTCCTAGGGCTGGCAGGTTACCATAGAAAGTTTGTGCAGGGATTTGCAAGCTTGGCTCAACCTATGACACGGTTGACTGGGAAAGACGTTAAGTTCACATGGTCTGATGAGTGTACGAGATGTTTCTCCGCACTTAAGGATATGCTGACTAGCGCGCCCGTCCTGGTTCTTTCGAAGGCACACCAACCTTATGAAGTCTACACGGATGCGTCCATCACTGGACTCGGTTGCGTGTTGACTCAACATGGGAAGGTCATTGCCTACGCGTCAAGGCAGCTGAAGAAACATGAGGGAAACTACCCCACCCATGATCTTGATATGGCTGCGGTAGTATTCGCCTTAAAGTTTTGGCGATCATATTTATATGGGGCCAAAGTCCAGATACTTACGGACCATAAAAGTCTGAAGTATATATTCACCCAGCCTGAGTTAAACTTAAGGCAGAGGAGGTGGATGGAGTTCGTGGCCGACTACAACCTAGACATCACTTACTATCCAGGCAAGGCTAACCTTGTGGCCGACGCCTTGAGCCGAAAGCGAGAAGACGTCGTGGTCGGAAGCGGAACGGACGAGCCGGATGAGGTGGAACGCTTCGTTCGTTTAAATGCTTTGAACAGAACGGACAGACCACGCGGTTTAGAGGCGGCGAATAGAGCCAACCTGCTTACCCAGATCCGAGCGGCCCAAGATCAGGACGAGAACCTGAAGACGATTGCTCGGAACGACCTGACTGAGTATCAAATCGCCAAGGACGGTATGATCTTAGTTCATGGTCGGATCAGCATACCCAATGATAGGAGTTTAAAGGACGAGATCCTTAGGGAAGCTCACAAGTCTAGATTCTCGATCCATCCTGGAGTGACAAAGATGTATCATAATCTCAGACAATACTATCATTGGATACGCATGAAGGTTGATGTGGTCGAATGGGTAGCAAGTGTCCTACGTGTCAACTCGTCAAGGCCGAACAACAAGTTCTGAGTGGACTGCTTTAGAGCCTACCTATTCCGGAATGGAAGTGGGATCACATCACGATGGATTTTGTGACAGGATTTCCCACGACTAGGAATAGGAATGATGCTGTCTGGGTAATAGTTGATCGACTGACCAAGTCTGCCCACTTCCTGGCCATCAAAAAGACTGATGGAGTCGACCGGAATGTGAGTAAGTACATAGACGAGATTGTGAGGCTACATGGAGTACCCTCAAGTATAGTTTCGGATAGAGATTCGAGGTTCACTTCTCACTTCTGGCAAGCTTTTCAGAAAGCTTTAGGAACAAGAGTGAACATGAGTACGGCTTATCATCCCCAAACGGATGGGCAGTCGAAAATAACTATACGGACGCAGGAGGATATGCTTCGAGCATGTGTTCTCGATTGGGGTGATTCTTGGGAACGGCATTTGCCGTTAGTGGAGTTCGCCTACAATAACAGCTTCCACTCCAGTATAGGCATGTCGCCATACGAAGCTCTGTATGGACGACCATGCAGGACACTGTTATGCTGCACCCAAGTGGGGGAGCGCAGCATGATAGGCCCCGAAATCGTGGAGGAAACCACGGAGAAGATCAAGTCCGTGCAGGACAAGATGAGGCCGCACAGGACAGACAATAACATTACGCTGACAAATGAAGGAAAGAACTGGAGTTTGCAGTGGGTGATATGGTCTATCTCAAAATGATTACCATTAAAGGTAGAGTGCGGATTTCTTGTAGAAGGAAATTAGATCCAAGATACCAAGGTCCGTTCAGAGTCATAGAACGAGTGGGTAGTGTGGCATATAAGTTGGACTTACCATCCGAGATGGAAGCCTTCCATGACGTATTCCATGTCTCCCAACTCCGGAAGTGCTTGATGGATCGGACGTCTTAATACCAGAAATACCATCTGATCTAGGTACGAACCTAACTTTGGAAACAAGGCCGGTTCGGATCGTAGATAGGATGGAAAAAGCAATGAGAAAGAAAACAATCCAGATGGTCAAGGTCATTTTGGATTGTAATGGTCGAGAAGAGACCACTTGGGAGACGGAGGCCAAGTTTCCAAAATGGTTTGACCATTTTGTTGGGTGAAACACATGACTCAGATTCGAGGACGAATTCATTGCTAGTGGGGGAGACTTGTAACATCCCGGATTCTGAATAGGATCATTGGGACGGCCATGGTTCGAGGAAACGTACTAGTCAGGCTTAGGACATCAAGACAAGCGTTCCATGGCCAGATAAGAAGGTTAAGGACGTAAGGAAACTTAGACTTAACCTTATACAAGTCGAGAGTCAGCTAGGACGAGTAAGACGGTAGCTAGACGGATGGAACAAGTAGCTCGACCAGCTCAACGGAGTTAGGTTAAGCTCACTCCAGCTCGGCCACTACTAAGTCAGCTCCACTAGCTGAACTACTCGCTCACTCAGCTGAGGCAGCTGGGAGTCAGCTCATCTCAGCTGGACGGACTGTTCGGGTTTCGGTCCGATGGTCCGGGTCTGGGCCGGTGGTGGGCCATGGGGGTCCGGCCATGAGTCCATGGACCATTGGGGCTTGGGACAAGGCTGTGGGCTAAGTCCAGAGGGATTGGGTAAGGCCTTGGGCCTCTGTTCGACCCAAACCCATGCGGTATTGGCGAAGGGACGCATGCGGCCGAGAGCGTGTAACCCTTGGCCGATTGTGCCCATCCACTGGCCAGTCATGCCTGTTCGTAGGGCAACACTAACCCCCTCGTTTTCTATAAATATGGGGTCCTCTCTGTCGATTTCATTCATCCAATCCATAGTAAAAATACTCAGAGAAATTGTAGAGAGAGAGAAAGAAAGAGAGAGAGAGTTTCCGGCCAAAGCAAGGCCGTTTGTGTGGTTGTTAGGTTTCCGGCTATCTGATCGTTTGTGAAGCAACCTCCGATCAAGTATGGGAGACCGAGAGCAGGAGAAGAGCATGGAGAACCCACACGGTTCACAAGGTACGTGGTGGGCTATGGCCCCATCAGACCGAACTGACGGTCCTTGAGATTGCACCGCGGCTCTGGTCGGTCTGTTAGACCTAACCGTTTCTCCTCTTCTTGTTTCTATCCGGCCCTTTCTCTTCTTTCTGATTATACACGAAGGGTTGTGTTGGTTCATTCCAAGGGACACGTCCCTAGACTGGGCCGGTCATAACCAAACCGCTAACCTAGACGCTGGTCAGTTAGACGGTCGGTTCGAATCGCACCATAGACTGGGCGGTTGGTCATGTCCCAAGAGGCACGAGTGGCCAAGGTAACGAGTTACCAAGGGTTGTGAGTTACCAAAGGTCACGAGTTCCAAAGGTTGTGAGTTGCCAAAGGGTGTAAGTAACAAAGGGTTACGGACGCCAAGAGGTACGAGGACCAAGAGGTACCAAGGACCGAAGGGGTGCATGTTCCAAACGGTGCCTGTTGAGACAGGTCGTGTCCGTTCCTTAGGGATCAGACCATGTCTTGTCCGTCGAGACAAGTACACAGTTCATCTAAGCCAGGGTAAGAGTCGCAAGGTCCGATCGGTCGTTTGGCCTAACCTGTTTGGCGTGAGGCTTTCTCGGCCGTTGGATCCAGGCCCAAGGATGGATCAGGTAAAGAAGTCCGTTGGGCCATTGAGCTGGACTTCATCTAGGCCGGTCGCACCTAGATTCTATTTGGATGGACGGATTGGTCTTCGGGACGATCCGGACTGTTCGTGTGTTCTGTTTATCTATTCTGGACTGTCTATATAATTCTAAGTCAAGGGGTGGTTGGTTGAATGACTTAAGATTCGGTAGGCAGGTTCATATCTTTTTATAAGTATATTGTCCGAGGTTTATCTATGTTTTAGGAACCAAGCCAAGCATTGTAGAATCGACCAGTTCTATTATCGGTTATGATTAATGCTTATCTGGTTGTGGTTTCAGGAACTATGGATGGTTCTCGTCATGCCAAGGAGCCGTGAAGGCTCGGTCAGTGAAAGGCTGTGTAACTTGTGGTTAGATGATGCTAGGGATGAACTAGTGATTGTCTATCAAATGATTAAGAAGTTGTGTATCGGATCTAATGTTTCTAAGTAGTACATTTTATACACATTTATATTCCGCTGTGCTATCTGTTCAATTGTTTTAGAACCTCATATCCGAACATGACTTAGTAAATGAAAGACTTAAAATGAATCAAACAAGCAAAGGATTGATTATATAGCAAACGGGTCCAGTTTCGTCGAGAGGCCGAATTCGGGTGTTACAAGTGTTGGTATCAGATCCAGGTTGATTCAAGGATATTTCGGTTATGTAGTCCACACACACGCAGCCAGCTGATTCAGTCTCACACTGAGGTTTGATAGTTAGGTCTAGGGATTAATTGTCTCGGTTATGTTATGTATATGTTGTACTAACAATGTCTGAATCCTTAGGCTGGGAAAAGCAAACCGGGAAAGACCCGAAGGAATAAGAAAACAGCCGGTCAGTCAAGTCAAGCGGCCGCGGACGGAGCTAATTTGTCCAGGTTACCAACCGAGCCGTCTGCGACTAACACCGGGGATGTGTTACCGACTGACCAGGCCAATCTTACGGGAACACAACCAGAAGGTCAGCAACATCAGGAAAGTGATGAGGAAGTAGAATCCTCGAACGCTAACCGTGATGGTGACCAGCATGAGCAAAGGGCCAAGGGAACGGCCAACGTGCCCGCAGCACTTTCCCGAGAGGACTTGTTAGAGGCCATGAAAGTAATGGGTAACCAGGTGGCGGCTATGACTCAGCTGTTCACTCCACTAGTGAATTCATCAGTTGGTCAAGCTACACCTGTAGCTATGGCTACACCTATTGCTACGGGTCCAGCTGTGGACACGGTTCAGGTGATCGAGATCGATGCACCGGAAAGGTCTGTAAAGAAGGTTGACTATCTGAGTTTGCCTCAACATCTATCCAGATTGGGTACGAAGCAATTCTCAGGTAGCACCGACCCTGTTGTGGCAGATGAGTGGAGGAGTAGGCTGGTCCGAAACTTACAATCAACTTGCTGTCTGAGACATTGCGGTTCACTTCCTGGAAGGGGATGCGCATAATCGATGGCTTGCAGTGGACAAGCGCACCAATGGAAGTCTCACAAGTTTTGCGGATTTTTAAGTTGAATTCAACCGCAAATACTTTCCTACTGAGGCTTGGGATCGCCTGGAAGCTAAGTTTCTAGATTTGGTCCAAGACCGCAGGACCGTACGGGAGTACGAAAAAGAGTTCAAGCCATGGAGC
>NW_022610205.1:60000-73276 GCF_000309985.2 Brassica rapa
CGCAGATAAATACGGAAGTTTTGAAGATAATTGTGAAGATCGGGAAAAATGGAATATCTCTATTTTTATGCTATGACGGCTTAGAGGTAGAAGAGTAAAAGCGTAAACCGACCTTGGAGCTAGTATATAAGGAGTCCTAGGCGAGGAGCAGGGGAGAACTTTTTTCAGAGCAAACTTAGCACTTAGAGCAATTTAGGCAATTTTCCGTTTTTGTTATTTCGAGCTGCGACTCAATTAAGTTTAGCCGTCTTAGGGTTGCTAGAACTAGGAATCTCGCCGACAGCTCTCGAGCCCAGGCTTATACCTTGTTGTAACGCTCATACGCAGATTCGGAATAAAGATCTACTTTGCTCTCTTTTCGATTTCTTATTTTTATCGTTGTTATTCTCGTGTTTTGATTGCTTGACGTGTGGTAATTAACAGATATCCGGGTCCTCTGGGAAATTAGGGTTTTCCTAGTTTCCTTATTTAAACGGAATTCGACAGTGTGAATTTCGGTTCCCACACTTTGGCGCTAGAAGGAGGGGGACTTACGGATCAATCTAACCCGCAAAAGCCACACACAATCTGACATGTCAACCAACGACGCGGATAACGTGCAAACTCCTCTTAATGGAGGCAGCGGCACCGATCTCCACACTCCAGTAGCGGACGTATCCGCGGCCAACGCGCAAGCCAACGCCGCGACGCTCGAGGAGTTCAAAAAGATGTTCGCCACCTATGAGAAAAGGTCGGAAGAACAGGATAAGCTCGTGAATACCTTAACCAAACAGGTTGAAACCTTAACGGCAAGGACCCAAGCTATCCATCCCCACGGAACCACCAAAATCCGCTTGAAGAGGCTCGACTTCGCCACCCCACTCGATAGAGCAGGACTCGCGCGGGAACGACCTTCCGGTCAAAACCCTAGCGAGAAATCTCCCGTCGAAAAGGGGAACCCTGAAAATCTTCCGCCCCCTGCAAAGGACTCGGAGGATAAAGAAGCCGAACACATTGACCTGGATCCTAGCGATGTCTCCAACGACACCGACGAGGATGTCGACAGACATCCAAGAAGGACCAGAAGCCGATCCGCTCGGGAAGGCTCCCCGTTCGAAAAACCAATGACGGAAGAAGAAGAAGTCGCCTATTGGAACGAACAAGAGGAGCTGGCCGAAAGGCAAACCGAGCTCACTCGCAGTAAACGCCGACAGGCTCGGAAATCTACTGACGAGACATCGGATATCCGCGATCTTCGCGACTACATCACCAAGACTGCGGCAGAAGTGAGAGCCGTAAAGTCTCAAATCCATCATGCTACTAGTGCTGCCCCCGAGATCGATCGACTGCTAGAAGGAGCTCGAAAGACCCCCTTTACCAGTCGTATTTCGGACATGAGGGTGTCCGATCCGGGAAAGATCAAAGTACCGAAGTACGATGGTACGGCCGATCCAAAAGCGCACTTTCAGGCTTTCCACATCGCGATGGGAAGAGCAAGACTGAAGGACGGCGAAAAAGATGCCGGCTATTGCCGCCTGTTCGTCGAAAATCTTGAAGGAGCAGCGCTCGAATGGTTCGCACGCCTTCGTCGCAACACCATCTGGAGTTTTCGACAGCTCGCATCGGAATTTCTCAAACAGTACTCTGTATTCATAGACAGAGAAACCTCCGATGTTGACTTATGGAGTCTCTCCCAGAGGGAAGACGAACCCCTCCGCGAGTTTATCAGTCGGTTCAAACTGATAATGTCCAGGGTCAGCAGGATAAGCGACAAAGTGGCCATCGACGCGCTGAGAAAGACGCTCTGGTACAAGTCGAAATTCAGAAAATGGATAACTCTCGACAAACCGCGAACGATCCAGGACGCCCTCCACAAAGCAACGGACTACATCATAGTCGAGGAAGAAACGAAAGTCTTATCGCAAAAACATAAGCCGGCGAGACCATCCTCGAAAGACGCAGATCCGAAGGGGAAAAAGAAGAACTCTCGTACCGACAAATATGTCCATCACGAGGGGGAAGATCTCCAAGGGGCACATAACTATGCGATCAATTCGGATCAAGGCCGGACCACGGGCAACACATGGACTCGCAATCAAGGGTATGACGAAAACACCTTCTGCGAGTTCCACCAATCCCGAGGACACTCCACGACCAATTGCAAAGTCTTGGGAGCAAGACTGGCCGCGAACCTACTCGCTGGAGAGCTTTCGGAAGTAACTAGCGTCAAGGATCTCATCCTCGATTCCGATCGCCCTCCAAAGACGGATAGAAATCCGCCCGCTGAAAAATCCCCTCAACGAAACCAACCTGGGGATAAACGCGGTAGGAGGCCGGATGACAAAGGGAATGATAACAACCGTCGCAGAGTCAATATGATCATCGGAGGATCACAATACTGCAGCGATACCGTGTCGGCCATCAAGGCTTACCTACGGAAGGCAGAATCAAGTGCAAATTGGCCTACATGGTCTCCGCCACGAGACGGCCAAAGTTGCTCGATCACCTTCACAGAGGAAGAAGCCGGCGGTATCGACCAACCTCACTGCGACCCGCTCGTCATAGATCTCGTCATACGAGATTTAGAAGTCGGAAGGGTACTCGTCGACACGGGAAGCACGGTCAACGTAATCTTCCGCGACACTCTCAAGCGGATGAGTATCAAACTCGGAGAAGTAATTCCGAAGCAAAAACCACTCACGGGTTTTTCAGGCGAAGTGTCGATGACTCTCGGATCAATCCAATTGCCAGTCATGGCCAAGGAGATCACAAAAATCGTCGAATTCGCGGTAGTCGATCATCCCGCTATCTACAACGTGATCATGGGAACCCCATGGCTCAACGCCATGCAGGCAGTTCCGTCAACTTACCACCTGGGTCTCAAGTTCCCAACGCCGAGCGGAGTCGTGGCCATCTGGGGATGCCAAAAACAGTCGCGACTATGCTTCCTCGCGGAGCATAAGTTAAGGCAAATCACGGCTTCCGCAAACGGCAAACGCGCGAAGATAGATCGATCTTCAGCCAAAAGCGCCCCCCGAGAGAAGACAAAGTAAAATCGTCTATCGACGCAAACGCATCGGACGTCGAAGCTCGACATAAATCCGAAGCCTACGCGACAACTCAACCGGAACATCCGGAAAATAGCGTCAACCCAGCCACGATCGACACGGTCAAGGCGGACATCGCGACATTTACCGCCGAGTAAAAACACTCGCGGCATGAAACCGAACTATGAGATGGCTTGATCCTCGAAAGGGGTACGTAGGCAGCTCGTCAAAAGACGAGTTCAGCTATCCCCCTCTCTAAAAAGGGGGGGGGAGTGGGTGCGTATACTCGTATACTCCCACTTCGAAAAATCATCATTATTGTAATCGAGTTTTTAGAAACTTCAAAAACTTTTACTACAATATATGTTGTCCTTTTTATCGAAAACGTTTACGCTTCAGTAAAACACAAAAGAAACTTTCAGGACACGCCTGAAAACGTTAAGACTCTTGTCTGCGGCCCCTTCCGGCCCAAAAATCATAAAGATTATCATTTTTCAAACACGCAAAAATATACGTATAATCCTTGAAATAACTGCGAGACGTCGCAAAAGTTAAAATTCGAGGACAATGCTAACAAATTGTCCGAACGCGACCACCAAAAACCTTACACCCCGTTCGTCGATTGGCCCCGACGAACACGCCAGCCGTCTTAAACAAACGCAATCCGATCACTCTTTTGATCTTTAAAAACGTCCAGCACAAGGACAAAAGCGCGCTACAACAAAAATCCGAAATTTTGGTTTAGCACTTCCAGTTGATTCTGAGAAGATGCTCGATTCGTACCATACAAGTCATATAAGCCGAGAACATATCGCGGACTTTAAATCGGTGCGAGTCAGGAAGAAATCGCAACAGGAAAAACGATAGCCGGCTAGTCACCGCACAAACCTTAACCGAAAGTAAACCTAGGTCTTGCCCTAAACCCAACGCTCTGGTCTCAAACATCTCAAGGCATGATATCTAAAAGATACGAGATCCTAAACCATGTCTCTCCGTTCATATCTCAATGTTCTCGAAAATCGTAAAGATAAGTAAATTTTTACGAAAATCACGAACGAACCAACAGATTGAACGTCTAATCAGAACTAAATACGAGACGACAACTCGTATTTACTTCAACCCTACTCAGGAAAACTCGAAACAAAACATTTATCATATAAATAAACCGCGTAAAGCGGCAAGGGATTCAAAGCCACCAACGGCCAGTCCCGGTAAATACAAATACGGCCATCTAGGCCTAAACAAAATCCAAATTCAAAGGGCCACACTTGGCCGAAAACAGATAAAAGGATAACTAATCCGCCCCTCATAATCCAAAGTCAAAGTCCCCGTACAACGAAGCACCAAACGCATCCGCGGGACGATCCACTTCCTCGCCACCATCGGGAAACCCGGTCGGAACCTCCTCGGTATCAGGGGAAACCGGGATGGAATCCCAAAACCCTTGAATCTTCTCGTCAATCGGAGGGATAAGCGCCTCAGCATGGGCACGTTCACTCATCCCATTCTTCATCAAGCTCATTTCCTCTTCAAACACATAGTCATCGGCTCGCGTCCTCCAAAGACTTCCGACCGAACCGCGGCACTCGCGAAAGTCACCCACCGAGTTAAAGGCATTCTTGAGGTTCCCATACTCAATCTGGAATTGAGATGTGCGAGTGTTCATCACCTCGATGATTTCTCTTTTGCCTTTCCTCTCCGCTTTACGAACAGCCCGAGCATGGTCACGAGTAAGTTGCGCCTCTCGCTCCAGCATCTCGCCTTGCACACGAGCGAGATCCCGCTCCACTTTCTCCGCTTTAAAGTGGTAGACAATGGCTTCTCTATGGCCCGCCTCAATGGCCGAGCCCAGCAGGCTCAGGCCCTGCAAAATCGATTGACATGTTATAAACATATATACACAGGACAATCACCAAGAAATCCTCAAAAACTAACCCCATTGATGAAGCGAGATCCCTCTGCAACGACTCTCGGCCTCGCCGATTCTTTCGTAGGAGGAGGAGCATCGAAACCCGGTGGCAGTCCAGCAAAGAAGTCATCGAAATCCGGAACAGGGGCCTCGCTCGAACCGCTCCCATCGCCGTAAGCAAGGTTCGGATCCCATCCTGGAAGCATAGAGTCATCCATCGAAAACTCTATGTCGCCAAGATCGACATCTTTTCCCTTCCAAGAACTCGACTCCGGCACAGCCGTTGGAGCTTCGACGGGATTCTGGTCGTCAGGTTCGGAGTCGCTTCCCGTGTCCGCATCCAAAGCAGGACCGGGTTGCACGAATCTCAGTGCCTTCCGAACCCTCTTCGGCGTAAAAGAAGTCCAGAAGAAGGGACCATTCCTGAGAAGATCCCTCACCGAAATGATGTCCTCGGGGAACGGAGCAAAAGGGTTGATGAAGGGACGATCATTCGGCAACCTCCGGAACAGTGGAATGCAACTCTCTTCGACGGATGCAGCGTCTATACGAACGAAGAAAAAGAACTTCTTCCACGAGTTGAAGTTCGAAATAAACTTCTTAACCACTGACATAAATTTCCGAGGGACCAACCTATGCTTATCCGTATCTCTGACAAGTTGAAGCCTCAAAAGCGCTTCATAATGATCGACGGAAAGGGAAAGGCCATGCTCGTAGCTTAGGATCAGGATCCCAATAAGATGCTGAATGGCAAAGGGGAGTCAACTGACTTATCGCAACTTCGAAACGATCCAACACTCGGACGAGAATTTCGGGTATGGGGAACCATAGGCGACAACGCACTACGAACGCCTCATAGCAAGTAAAGTAACCCTCCGGGGGGCTGTTAGCACATTCCCCGCGGCGGGAACCCGGAACTCCACAGCATCCGGGATATGGTAGAACGATCGCATCATCGCGAGAAACTCATCGGTAGTCCTACTTGCATCCTCTTCCTCGACTCCACGATGGACCAGGACCGGGAACGGCTTCTCCTATGGAGGGGTCAACGAGCCATAATGAGCAACCCACCATGCCTCGTTCTCGGCAGGATGCACCGAGTGAAGCACGAACTCCATCTTCGGAACGACGAGCTCTTCATAAGGACTCGCGGACGGAGACCCTTTTTTCGCAATCTTTTTCTTGCTCGACATCTTTACACTTCTCTTGAGAGAATAGAGGAAAAGGGTGGAGAGAAAGATAGAAAGTTTTTTTTTTTAAGAAAGATCTTAGAGAAAGATAAGAAAGTGAAAAAATTATGGAACAAGTTACCTCCCTTCTTATAAGACATAAGGATTTACTATTCAAGCTCGGACTTTCGGATAATAATTCCATCCATCACGCCTAACTTGCCAAACATGCCTAACCGCACGCTAGGATCCTACGATGCATGATCCTAACGGGCTGGGGGGCTAACTGTTGGGGTCAAAAACGGTTACGACGGAATTACCACCCGAAAATCCTCGGAGATCGTATTTCCGAAAGAGATAGTAAAAGAAGTGATGTAATTTTCGTAAAAATAACCAATACGAAGTTTTTACGAAAAAGTATCATTTGGGATTCAAACCGAACAAACCAAGCTCGGTCACCACGTATACACGCCGTCCGATCGCTATGCAGCAACCAAACCTGAGCCAAAGCTCGGTCACTACGTAGCGACCGAGCTCGAGTCAAAGCTCGGTGGCTACGTAGCGACCGATCCCGAGCCAAAGCTCGGTCGCTACGTAGCGATCGTCCCGCTCGGTCGCTACGTAGCAACCGAGCGATCGTCCTGCTCGGTTGCTACGTAGCGACCGAGCTCGAGCCAAAGCTCGGTTGCTACGTAGCGACCGGGCTCGAGCCAAAGTTCGGTCGCTGTGTAGCGATTGAACCTTTCCGAACATCGATACGACACCAATCCTTGCATTCTCGTCAGACCTTCGAATGCTATCTCCCGAAGACCGTAGCAAGCTCAGTCCATGTTTCCCGCTATTCTAATTCATCGATCAAACTTCGCGGATTAGAAACCGCGGAAAACTCGTAGTAAACGTGTCGAGTCGGAAGACGGCCCAAAGGGACCTAAAACACGACTCGAGGCCCATCCTACGATTTTTCCTAACCAAAGCCCGTGAACCGCAGCATGGTTTTGCTTGGCCCACGAGGAAGGATAAATGTCAAGTTTCCGCGGATAAATACGGAAGTTTTGAAGATAATTGTGAAGATCGGGAAAAATGGAATATCTCCATTTTTATGCTATGACGGCTTAAGGGTAGAAGAGTAAAAGCGTAAACCGACCTTGGAGCTAGTATATAAGGAGTCCTAGGCGAGGAGCAGGGGAGAACTTTTTTCAGAGCAAACTTAGCACTTAGAGCAATTTAGGCAATTTTCCGTTTTTGTTATTTCGAGCTGCGACTCAATTAGGTTTAGCCGTCTTAGGGTTGCTAGAACTAGGAATCTCGCCGACAGCTCTCGAGCCCAGGCTTATACCTTGTTGTAACGCTCATACGCAGATTCGGAATAAAGATCTACTTTGCTCTCTTTTCGATTTCTTATTTTTATCGTTGTTATTCTCGTGTTCTGATTGCTTGACGTGTGGTAATTAACAGATATCCGGGTCTTCTGGGAAATTAGGGTTTTCCTAGTTTCCTTATTTAAACGGAAATCGACAGTGTGAATTTCGGTTCCCACAGAGAGAAAGAAAGAGAGAAAGAGAGAGTTCCGGCCAAGAGAAACTCTGGCAACTCTGATCGTTTGAGAACTAACTCCGGTCAAGATTGGGAGATCAAGACAAGGAGAAGAGCATGGAGAACCCAGACGTGGTTCAAAAGGTATGTGGTGGGCCGTGGCTCCATCAGACCGAACGGACGGTCCATGCGACCGCACCGCGGCTCTCTCGGTTCCTAAGTCCCATCCGGCTCTCCTTACCTGTTTCAATTCGTTTATCTTCTCTTCTCTCTGGTTAAAGACGAAAGGTTGTGTTGGTTGAGTCCAAGGGACACGTCCCTAGACTTTGGCCGGACATAATCAAACCGCTAGCCTAGACATGGGTCAGTTAGTGGGATGATCCGATCGCACCAAGACTGTGCGGTTAGGATGAACGGTTGGGAATGACCCAAAGGGCACGAGTTGTCAAGAGTCATGAGTGTCCAAGAGGCACGAATGGCCAAAGGGTACATGTTCCAAACGGTGTCTTTCGGGACAGGTTAGGACCGATCCTTATGGATCAGCTTATGGCTTGTCTAGTTAAGACAAGGTCACGGTTTGTCTAAGCCAAGGTAGAGTCGCAAGGTCTGACCGGTTGCTAAGCCTTCCGGATTAGGCTTGAGGCTTACTCGGCCGATTAGATCCAGGCCTAAGGCCGGATCAGGTAAGGGAGTCCGTTGGGCCATTGAGCCGGACTCCATTGGCCGGTCGCACCTAGATTCTATCCGGTTAGACGGATTGGTCTTTGGGGACGATCCGGATCTGTTTGTGTGTTCTGTTTATCTATTCTGGACTATCTATCTGATTCTAAGTCAAGGGGTGGTTGGTTGAATGACTTAGGATACGGTAGGTAGGTTCATACGCTTTATGATTATGTTGACTGAGGTTTATCTAAGTTCTAGGAACCAAGCCAAGCATTGTAGAATCAATCCGTTCTATTCTTGGTTATGATTAATGCTTATCTGGTTGTGGTTTCAGGAACTAAGGATGGTTCTGGTCAAGCCAAGGAGCCGTGAAGGCTCGGTCAGTGAGAGGCTGTGTAACGTGTGGTTAGATGATGCTAGGGATGAACTAGTGATTGTCTATGAGACTGTTAAGAAGTTGTGTATTGAATCTCATGTTTCTAAGTAATACAAAGTTTATACATTATTATTCCGCTGTGCAATCTATCCCTTTGTTTATGAACCTCATATTCAAATATGACTTAGTAAAGAAAAGACTTAGAATGAATCAGACAAGCAAAGAAATTAATGAGTGAGCATTCGTATCCAGTTGGGTCGAGAGACCAGGAACGGGTCTTACACTCATGAAGCGCATATAAAACAATTACTTTATTGATTCGAGAAATATCCATACATTGATATAATTCGAGACCGGTCCCGGCCTAATGCCAAAACGAGTCAACTAAACACAAATCCACAATACCATTTACAAAAGGCATGAAAATCTACATAGGCGGTCCTAACGTCCAACACCCTGTTATCCGATCAACCTTACCTAAGCTACCTGCAAAAAGGACAACGGAGTTGGATGAGTAACCTAATGTTACTCAGTGAATTATGATCCCAAACTAACAAATACAACCCCTCGCTATCCCACCCCAAACAATCTAAAGCGAGAGGTTCACCTAACAACAAATCAATCCAATTCAATAGATAACCTATATCAGAAATACGCAGCAGATAATAATAACTATATAACTAACGATATGAAATTATAACCGCTAATAACTAGCTAACCACTTAACCTCAAACTCAACTCAATCTAGGGTTCAACAACCCTCTACAGTAACTACACTATAACTAGGGCCCTTTGTGACTCAATCTAGGGTTCAACTCACGCCATTAGTGAACTCCTCGGTTGGCCAAGCTACGCCTGTGGCTACGACCGCCCCCAACACCAATGGTCCAGTTGTGGAAACGGTCAAGGTGATCGAGATTGTTCCACCAGAAAGGACCGGGAAAAAGGTGGACTATCTGAGCTTGCTTCAGCACATCTCCCGTCTAGGGACGAACCATTTCTCAGGAAGCGCCGATCCTATTGAGGCAAACGAGTGGAGGAGTAGGCTAGTCCGAAACTTCAGCTCAACTCGTTGTCCCGAGGATTACAAGAGAGACATTGCGGTTCACTTCCTGGAAGGGGACGCGCATAATTGGTGGCTGGCTGTGAACAAGCGCACCAATGGAAGTCTCTAGAGTTTAGCGGATTTTGAAGATGAATTCAACCGCAAATACTTTCCTGCAGAGGCTTGGGACTGTCTGGAAGGTAGATTCCTAGACCTTACCCAAGGCCACAGGGCCGTACGTGAGTACGAAGAGGATTTCAACCGGCTCCGACGGTTTGTTGGAAGGGAACTTGAGGACGAGACAGTCCAGGTTTGTCGGTTCATTCGAGGCTTAAGGCCCAAGCTGAGAACCCACTGTTCGATCCGCACCTTCAGCACCGTCGGAGAGCTGGTAGAACGTGTAGCTCTTTTGGAGTCTAACTTGGCCGAAGAAGCCAAGCTTAAGACGAAGTCGCAGTCTGTCCCGACGGGTAAGACTAACGACCGAAAGAGGAAGTGGGACCAGGTTGACGGAGGCAAGGCCTCTAGTGGACGACCTGAATGTCCCAAGTGTGGTAAGAACCATCCAGGTGAATGCTAGAAAGCCATGGGAGCTTGTGTGAGATGTGGCAGCTTGGATCATTCCATCCGAGATTGCACTCGACTAAGCCGGACTCAGGGCCAATCCAGTGGCAGCGGCTCTCGGACTTGTTTCCATTGCTGCCAAAGCGGACACTTTCAAAGTGAATGCCCTAAGCGGCAAGGACGACAAGAAAAGGGTCGCGGAGACACGGGAAAGTCGACCCAGAGCAGGCCGACCACAACACCAAGGGTGTATGAGCTGTCCCGAGACGACGGTGCTTCTGGATCGTTTGATTCGATCTCTGGTAATTTCTGAATTTATCCGCTTACATTCAATAGAATGCTTGGTCTGGAACCTAGAGTGGCTAGGGGATTCTGATGTGGGTCTCTTATAGGGACCCTCATGATTGGTGGTGTTGAAACCCACGTACTTTTCGACACAGGGGCTACACATAGTTTTGTGAGCCCGGAACTGGTCGGAAAGGGTCTGTTCTGCCTCTGTTCTGGGGATAATTCGAGACTAGTGAGGGCGGCCGGTGGGCAAATCATGCACTCGCTAGGGCTCATGAAAAATATCCCGGTAATGATCCAGGAGAATAATCTGCATGTAGATCTGATTGTGTTGCGCCTACAGAATCACGATGAGATCCTAGGCATGGATTGGTTGGGAATGTATCGGGCCACTCTCGACTGCCACAGAGGATGTGTACGGTTGGAGACTGGACCTCACCCGATCCAGTACCAGTCTGAATATGAGTCCGGCTCTGGATAGAGTAGTGGTGTCAGCAATCCGAGCAGAACGGATGCTTAGACAGGGTTGTGAAGCATATTTGACCACAATTACCACTATGGAGCACGGCAGGTCTGATGATCAGAAAGATCTATTTGAAGATCCGTTGGTGTTTGAGTTCCCAGATGTGTTCCGTTCGCTACAGGGTGTCCCCCCTGATAGGTCGGCTCCATTTACGATTGAACTAGAACCAGGGACAGCTCCGCTGTCCAAGAGTCCGTATCAAATGGCTCCGGCCGAGATGGCCGAGCTAAAGAAGCAATTAGAAGAATTGCTGGACAAGGGGTTCATACGTCCAAGTAGCTCTCCTTGGGGTGCACCAGTCCTCTTTGTGAAAAAGAAGGATGGTAGCATGCGTCTGTGTATTGACTATCGAGGGTTGAACAGGGTTACTGTGAAGAACAAGTACCCGTTGCCCAGAATAGACGAGTTGTTGGATCAACTCAAAGGAGCCAAGTGGTTTTCTAAGATTGATTTGGCCTCAGGGTATCATCAGATCCCTATAGAGCCAAATGATATTAGAAAGACAGCATTCTGGACCAGGTACGGCCACTACGAGTTTGTGGTTATGCCATTCGGTCTGACCAATGCGCCTGCTGCATTCATGAAAATGATGAACAGCGTGTTCCGAGACTTCCTGGACGAATCAGTGATCATCTTCATTGATGATATCCTGATTTACTCCAAGGATGAGGAATCTCATCGGAAACACCTGAGAGCCGTGCTGGAACGATTACGGGAACACAAGCTCTATGCAAAACTCAGTAAATGCAGTTTTTGGCAGAAGAGCATTGGGTTTCTCGGCCACATTGTGTCCGGTGAGGGCGTCTCGGTGGATCCAGAGAAGATCAGGGCAATCAAGGATTGGCCTCGACCATGCAGTGCCACGGAAGTCAGAAGCTTCCTAGGGCTGGCAGGTTATTATAGAAACTTTGTGAAAGGATTCGCAAGCTTGGCTCAGCCTATGACACGATTGACCGGGAAGGACGTTAAGTTCACATGGTCTAAGGAGTGTGGGAAATGTTTTTCCGCGCTTAAGGACATGCTGACTAGGCACCCATTTTGGTTCTTCCAAAGGCCGACCAACCCTATGTGGTTTATACGGACGCGTCCATAACAGGACTAGGTTGCGTATTAACCCAGCATGGGAAGGTCATTGCCTATGCATCAAGGCAGTTGAGAAAACATGAGGGAAACTACCCCACCCATGACCTTGAAATGGCTGCGGTAGTGTTCGCCTTAAAGATTTGGCGATCGTACTTGTATGGTGCCAAGGTTCAGATACTTACGGACCATAAGAGTCTTAAGTATATATTCACCCAGCCTGAGTTAAACTTAAGGCAGAGAAGGTGGATGGAGTTTGTAGCTGATTACGATCTGGATATCACCTATCATCCGGGAAAGGCTAATCTGGTCGCAGATTCCTTGAGCCGGAGAAGGGCCGATGTATCAGCCGAACGAGAAGCGGACGACCTGGACGGTACGGTTCGTGCCCTACGGTTGAACGCATCAACCAAAGAGTCTGAACCACTCGGATTAGAGGCGGTCAATCAGGCCGACCTGCTTACCCGAATTTGGTTGGCTCAAGGTCATGACGAGAACCTGAACAAGGTTGCTCAGAATGATAGGACGGAGTACCAAACTGCAAAGGATGGTACCATCCTAGTAAACGGTCGGATCAGTGTTCCTAATGATAGAAGTCTAAAGGAAGAGATTATGAGGGAGGCTCATAAGTCCAGATTCTCGGTTCATCCTGGTGCGACCAAGATGTACCAGAACCTTAAGAAGTTCTATCATTGGATCCGTATGAAGGCAGATGTTGGGGTCAAAATCGTCACGACGGAATCAATGTCTGAAGTCCGTAAAAATCAGCATAACCGTTTTTTACGAAAAGTAATCTTCGTAAAGATATCTTTACAAACATCCTTGCAGTAAAATATCGTCCAAATCTCAATCGAACCACTAAATACCGATTGTCCGAAGGCAACGGACATGTATCCAAATCGGCCGCGGACAAGTTCGAGTATGGAAATCAGACCGCGGACAAGCCAAGTTCGATCGATACGCGGCGACCAAGCATGCACACAGCTCGGTCCGCTACGTAGCGACCGAGCTCGAGCCAAGCTCGGTCGCTACGTAGCGACCGAGTGATCGTCCCGCTCGGTCGCTACGTAGCGACCGAGCTCGAGCCAAGCTCAGTCGCT
>NW_022610206.1:0-74159 GCF_000309985.2 Brassica rapa
GCTTCTCATCAATCACTTCACCATAGAAGCCGCTTTGATCAGTTCACCTTCACCCTTAGACTGCCTAGAATAACTCCGGCTGATGATCCTGTGTAGGAGCCTTTGCAAAGACTTGTTACTGACCATGGATCATATGCATTAAGACTCCCCCTCAAGCTAGAACCGAGACTAGAAGGAGCTAAGCTTGTGATGATCATATGCATCCCCATGGTCTTATAACTATCAGTTTCATGATAGCTTCTTCTTGTGAGTTTACTCTCTTCCTTAACCAGGAACTAGGGTGTTTTGAATCACCATAGAGAGACCCACAAGACACACTTCTCATTGCATAATGACCCATGCTACACTTCCTGTAGTCTTTGGACCGGAGGATGTCCAATGGTATTATGCAATGGCCATCTCTCATTGCATAATCAATCACACTACACTTCCTGTAGATTATGGACTAACATGTCCTAGTGATGATATGCAATGGCAACTAGACCTTTGTCTCTACATTCTTGGCTGTTGGCGAGTTACATGTATCACTTTCCTTGTGTACCTAACACCACCACAACTCAATGCAAGATCAGATCATCCCATTGGGATCAAACCAAGATAATTCATCCTGTTTGATCACCAATGCCACAACAATATATAAACTTGAAACAAGCCAATCAATCAAGGCAAGAACAAGCAGATTTCAATCTCTAAAATGACAATGCAAGCTTTACCAATACATTGACACTTTAGGCTAGTTTTTAAATGCATCAATTCATGAATGCACAATCCTAAAGCATTAACTATATGAATGCAACAGGTTCAATCCATGAGCCATATAAAAGCTATGCACAACAGTTTCAATCAAAACCAATGATGCAAGCAACTTAGACAATTTCTAATTGATGCTAGACTTTCATTGATGGATTAAACATAGGCATTAGCATCAGTACACACTCGGATTGAACTTAGACAATATGAGACATGCTTATGTATGCAAAACAGCTTTTCAAACATGATGCAAGCAGTAGAGACATTCTACTCAATTCTGCAACACATTCATGATGATTCAAGCTATGGCAACACACAAGACAATGCAATAACAAGACATGAGATTCTGGGACTCTAGACACCACTCACAGCACAATAAATAAAGACACAAGCTCTTATTAAGGGTTAGGAGGTTTGCTTACAAACAAGAGATCCGAGCTGATCTCTTGAACCTCCATGGGCACGGTTCACTTGAACTTGGCAGGTTTGAGGCTTGGATTCAGTATCCAACACCTCTCCTTGGTGTGTCCATCCCTTTTGCAATGCTCACACTTCAGGCCTCTTCTATCCCCCTTCTTGTACACCGGCTTCATGGACTGAGAGCTTCCTTCAGCGTGTGAAGCAAAGGTAAGTGGTTCCTTTGCTCCAAACAATCCGTGTGAGCCCTCCTCCTTTTGGACTTGAGCACACACTTCTTCAAGGGTAGGTAGCTTCTCAGACCTCAGTAGATGTTTGGTGAGGTCGCTGAAGGCGGGACTGAGAGTTAGGAGCAGCCCAAACACTTTATCTTGCTCCCTTCTTTCATTCAACACGTCCGGCTCAACTGATTGAGGTCTAAGCATCTCTAGCTCAGACCAAAGGGCTCTGAACCTTCCTAGATGAGTAGTGAACTCCTCTTCTTCTTGGGACATGTTGTTGATGGCCTTCTTGATCTCAAAGACTCGGCTGAGGTTGGACAGGTTTCCATAGATCTTCTTAAGTGTACTCCAAAGCTCTTTAGCACTCTCACAGTAGGAGTAGGCTTCAAGAATGGATGGATCCAAGGAGCTGTGGAGTATGGAGAGGACAGTAAGGTCTTCTTGTAGCCATCTGTCTTCAGAGACCGGTTTGGAACTTGCTTCACCTTCAGCTTGTGTGGCGACACCTTTGGAGTGGTTTGGAGCATCTGAGATGCAATGGCTCCATAAACCCTTTCCTCCTATGGCTGTCTTGGCTAGGCGTGACCAGAGAAGGTAGTTGGGGCCTTTGAGAGTGACTGGGATGACAATGACTCTTTTGGACTCCATCTTGAGACTGGAAAGAGCAAAACTGTCAAGGAACTTCTTCAAAGGCTGGCGCTTGGGGCTGAGTGAACTGAGCTGAACTGGCGTGAGCTGGAGCTTGTGTTTGTTGCGGAAGTCTTCACCAGGAGTCTGAGCAACCTGGCTCTGATACCATATGAGGTTTTCAGAGTACCAGTACTTGAGTGATGTAAGAACAGATGAGAGATTGTTGTATGATGAAGTATGAAGAATAGAAATGAGTTTAAGAGAATCAAAGAGAGTATGGGAGATTTAGAGAGACTTAGTGACAAGTTTAAGTGACTTAGTAACCAGAGAATAAGAACAAAGAACAAGTTTATGAAGAAGAGAGACTCTCTCAGCTTAAGGGTTTACAAAGTGATCATAAGAGGCTTATATATGCCTTTACACAACTCATATCACAAACCTAGATCCTAAGGCTATAATTAAAAGATAAAATGGATGGTAAGGATGAGAGAAGACTGGTCTTGATGTGGCTGGAGCTAGCTGGCGACATTTGACTGAATGGAGAGCTCAGATTGATTCATTTGAATGAAGGGAGGAGATTGGTCTTGCTGTAAAGGTAAAGCACCTTTACCTTTCCAGCTTGCACATACAGCTCACTCTGATCCCTTTGGTATATTCCCTTTCCCTCTCACACTCCTAAACGGTCACTTAAGATCAGATTGAACCGCCCACACATTGCACATCTTGATTTGGGCTGAACCGGATGACTTGGGCGTGTGGAGTGGCCTGTACGGCTGATGGTACGGACCTCCTGTCCGTACCACTATCCCTAACTATGCACATTGCCTTATCTCCTTCTTGACATCCCAAACACCTTCATGGATCACCCTAGACCGTACAAGGCCGTACTGAACGCCCTATCTTTGCACCAACCTTCCATCTTCTCTCTAACTCCTCCACAGCCTTCACATGATCAGTCTAAGTCTTTCCTAGACTTAACTTCACAAGATAACTCCTTCAGAACACTTCTGAAGCTTGATTGAACTCTTCTAGACATCTTCTAGAGCTTGCCCTATTATTGTACAAGCTCTATCTTCTCTTCAGTTCAACAACCGCATCACTCCAGAATCTCTTTGGAACATTACTCTGAAACATAAGAGACCTTGCCACTTCCATGAGGTGCCTATTCTTCCTCTCAGCCACTCCATTTTGCTGTGGAGTATACGGACAGCTTGTTTGATGTAGGATCCCATGTTGTGATAAGTGTTGCTTGAATGCATGACTCGTGTACTCTCCTCCATTATCTGATCTCAAAATTTTAATCTTAGCATGATAATGGTTAGTTACATAAGTTTGAAAGTTCCTAAATGCATCAAGTACCCTATCTTTGGTCTGAATTAAGGTTAACCAGGTGTATTTGGATTTTTCATCAATGAATGTGACAAAGTACTTATAACTATCTCTAGATAAGCAAGGGGCAGTCCACACATCAGAATGAATTAGATCAAAGCAATTATCATAGATAGTAGTAGACTTTTGAAACACAGTTCTACAATGCTTGCCTAAAATACAAGCTTCACAATCTTTGTTCTCAAACACAACACCTGGTACCATTAAGTTCAAAGCTTTAACATGTATACACTTTTGTGTATTAGAGCATGATTCAACTAATCAGGGATAATCAGATGAGAAGATTAAAGAGATTAAGAGATTAGAGAGAGAATAAAGAGAGAGAGACTCAAAACTCCATTAATTAATAACTGATGAGGGTTTACAAGTATATAAAGAGAGAGCAACAAGGAATTTCGAAATGTATAAGCATGTGTAGTCAAAGGACAGGCTGGAACTCCTTTTGAATCACTTGGCTGTGCTTTCTCACATGCTTGCACTAGTGAAAAAGCATTCTCTCCTTTCCAGCATCATACAGGCTGTCAAAGTGCTCCCTTATCCTTCCTTATCCTCTTTGGTCGAGTTTACCTTCTTCTCTTCACTAAGTTACCTTCTCATCTCATCAGATAACTTCCCAAGTAGTTACTGTGGTTAAAATAAAGTTACCACAGTAAAACTCTAAAGTTACTGTCTCTCCTTGGTCTTCATCTCAATACTCCCCCTCAAGCTTGACCATATAGAACAAGTCAAGCTTGGAAACCATGAAGACCTCCCTCATTAAAAACCTCACCAAGTAAAACCCATTGGGATAAAACCTTGATGAGGGAAAAAGAGTGGAGACTCCATGGTTAAGGGGCTCAGCTCCTGGGAGTAAGATCAATGAGTCCAAGCCTTGATAGTATGGACTCCATTGTCTTTAATCTCGCTGCCTTAGTAAACACATCTGCAAGCTGATCTTCACTTCTTGTATAGCATGGCAGAATCACTCCCAAGATAATCATCTGCCTCACCTTATGACAATCCACTTCTATGTGCTTTGTTCTCTCATGAAACACTGAATTGGAAGCAATGTGGATAGCTGCTTGATTGTCACAATGCATTGTCATAGGTGTGGTCTGCTCGATCTCCAAGTGCTTCAAAATACCCTTGATCCACACTAACTCATTTGTAAGCTTCAACATAGCTCTATACTCAGCTTCAGCACTTGAACAGGAGATGACCTTCTGCTTCTTACTCTTCCAAGTAACCAGATTCCCTCCAATGAATGTACAATACCCAGTAGTTGATCTCCTGTCCACTCTATCTCCTGCCCAATCAGCATCACAATACCCAACCACTTCTGTACTGCCATTGCAACCCATCCAAACTCCTTGTCCATGCGAGCCACTCAAATACCTTAGTATCCTATCAACCATCTTCCAGTGATGTACCTTTGGCGCCTGCATATGTTGGCTCACTTGATTCACAGCAAAGTATATATCAGGTCTGGTGATAGTCAAGTAGATCAGCTTACCCACCATCCTCCTATACAGCTTAGCATCCTCAAACAACTGGTTCTCTTCAACCTCCCCCTCACGCAAGACCTTATACCCTTCCTCAAGAGGTGTCTTAGCTATCTTTCCTCCAAGCACATCAGTCTCCTTCAGCATATCCATAGTGTACTTCCTTTGAGACATAAACAAACCCTCCTTAGATCTGCATATCTCAATCCCCAAAAAATACTTCATCTCTCCCAAATCCTTGATGTCAAACACAGATTTGAGAAACTCCTTAGTAGCCTGAATCCCTGCCTTATCACTTCCTGTGATAATCAAATCATCCACATACACTAGAATCACAATGCTCCCTGAAGGTCCTGTCAAGGTGAAGAGAGTGTGATCTAGTTCAGACTTCCTAAAGCCTCTCCCATTGAGTGTTGTACTCAGCTTCCTGTACCAAGCTCTAGGTGACTGTTTCAACCCATATATTGCTTTCTTCAATCTCAAAACATTCCCTGGCTTTACTAGATGCTCAAGACCAGGAGGTGGATGCATGTATACTTCATCTTCAAGTTCACCTTGCAAGAAAGCATTCTTCACATCCATTTGCCACAAATCCCACTCCAAGTTTGTTGCAATAGATAACACAATTCGAATTGTGTGAAGCTTGGCCACTGGTGCAAAAGTATCAATGTAATCTTCCCCATAAGTCTGTGTAAATCCTCTTGCAACCAGCCTAGTCTTGCGCCTATCTATCTCTCCATTTGCAAGGTACTTGATGGTGAAGATCCATCTGCTTGAAACTGCCTTCTTCCCTTTAGGTAACTCACTCTCATACCAAGTATCATTCCTGATCATTGCATCCCTTTCATCTCCTACTGAATCTCTCCAAACCTTGTGCTTCATAGCTTCTTCATAAGATCTTGGTATCTCATTCTCATCCAAGTTACACATAAACACCATGTGCTCTTCTGGAAACTCAGCAAAGGAACACACGGCTTGAGAGGGATGCTCCACAGCCTGGGCATTGTAGTACACTCTCGTGTTTACCCAGTTGGAAGGATCCCTCCTTATCCTTGTGCTCCTCCGCAAGGTCTCAACCTGTTCTTCAGCCTGAACATTCTCTTGTGCTTCCTCTCTTAAACCAGTAGGTTCTCCCTGCTCATTTCCACCTGACTGAGCTTCACTCTCTACTTCTTGTGTCTCCTCCTGATCATGCTGACCTGAATCCTCTTGGTTATGCTCCTGCTCCCCTGATTCAGATCCATTCCCCCTCTCATGATCAAGAGGGGTTGTTCCTCCAGCTTCTCCAGCTTGATTAGAAGGTCCTGTTCTTCCTGGTTCCTGATCTTGGGATAATCCTATCCCTAGCCTCTCCAACAACACTCTCAATGTTGTTGCCTTCTCTGATGGAGCTCTGGACAGATCCTCTAGGTCTTCCCATTTCTTCTCCTCATAATACCCTTTAGACTCAACAAACTTCACTTCTCTAGATACCATAACCCTCCTAGTTATTGGATCATAACATTTGTAGCCTTTCTGAGTGATTGAGTACCCAATGAACATAGCTTTAGTACTCTTTGCTTCTAGCTTGTTCCTTCTTTCTCCGGGAATCATCACATAACATAAGCACCCAAAGACTCTCAAATGATCAATGTGTGGCTTGGTCTTGTTCAGTACTTCAAAGGGAGACAGTTTCTTCAAGACACGGGTTGGCACTCTATTGATGAGATAGCAAGCAGTCTGAACAGCATCACTCCAAAACCTCTTAGGGACATTCATGTGGAACATTATTGATCTCGCAACCTCCATCAAATGTCTGTTCTTCCTCTCAGCCACCCCATTTTGTTGTGGTGTGTAAGGACAGCTAGTTTGTTGCACAATCCCATGCTTTGCAAGATGACTCTTGAAAGCATTGCTAGTGTATTCTCCTCCATTATCAGACCTCAGAATCTTCACAGTGGCATTGTACTGATTAGTAACATATGCTTGGAAGTTCATGAAGGCTTCTAGGACTCTGTCTTTGGAGGGAATCATGGTGATCCATGTGTACTTTGACTTCTCATCAATGAAAGTCACAAAGTACTTATGGCTGTCTCTAGACATACAGGGAGCTGTCCACACGTCTGAATGCACCAGATCAAAGCAATTCTCATATCTGGTTTCTGATGTTGGGAAGACAGTCCTACAGTGCTTTCCAAGTATACAAGCTTCACACTCCAAGTGATTGAACGCCATACTTGGTAGAATCAGTTCAATTGCCTTGGCATGAGGATGTCCCAGCCTTGCATGCCATGTGAGATTATCACACCTATCCGTTGTGCTGCTTAAACACACAGACTCCACAGGACTAGGCGCCTCAGTTGTTTGGAGATGATAGAGCTGATGCTTGCTGTCTCCTCTGCCAATAACCCTTCCAGTCTTCAAATCCTGGAACTCAACTTCATTTGGTCTGAAAACTACTTGACAATCCAGATCAACTGTAGCCTTCTTAACTGAGATTAGATTGGATGTAAACTGAGGTAGGTAGAAGGCAGTGGAGTTCTTCTCAAACAGCTTGAGGTTTCCCACTCCTTCTATTGGGATCCTGGTACCATTGGCTATCATGACACTCCCTGTTGCTGCTTTAACCTCACTGATTAGTCTCTTGTCACTGATCATGTGGTGTGTTGCTCCAGAGTCAATGATGATGGGTTTAGATGTGGATGCTTTGGCAGGAGCACCCAGACTCCGGGTCGTAGCCAAAGCATACACATGCTTAACCAACTCATCCCATTCCTTCTTTGTCACACACTCATCTGTCCTCTTGGTATCCATTCCTCTCATACCCGCACTGTCTCCTACTGTTTCTCCCATGTAAGCTGAGTATGAACACTCTCCTATAACCATCTGCTGAAGTACATCCTTGATTCTCTTCAAGATCACACTCATCCTGTCACTTAAGTGTTCAGACTTGCTATCCTTTCTCCATGCCCTTCTCTTCATTAACCACTCCTTAGAAAGTTTTCTCAACCTTCCCTTCTTACAGCTTATACCTCCCTTCCATCTTTCTGGCTTCCTGTTCATTTCCCACACATCACAAGTATATTTAACAAGCTCACATACCTCTTCCATAAGAAAGCTGAAGATCACATCTTGCTTCCTCCTTTCTTGACAACATCTCGGATTTGATGTGTGTGCCTTCACCACATCTAACTCTGACCATACTTCTCTCAGCCTTCCCACAAGCTGATAACACTCATCCTTTCCTTGTCTCAAGCCGCGGATCACCCCTCTGTCCTCAACGGCTCTTACAAGCTTGGACTTGCCTAAAGTTGCTTCAATCTCACTCTTTGTAGTGTTTCCTTGAACAACTTCATTTCCCAGCTTCAGACCTCTTGTCTGACCTTCTTCAGTAGCCATTTCCATGAAAGGTTTCCCCTTTCCATGACTACTCCATAACCCACAGCTTTCCAAAGCTCTTTTGGCCCACCTTGACCACTCGCCATGCCTCTCCTCTTCAGTCTTCACAGTTGACTCAGGTCTGTGCTCCATATCCATGTTGAGATGATTTGGATTCACCAGAACCTCTCACGCCACCAAGATAATGAAACCCAGAAGTTAAGAACACCAAGAACACTCAAGAACACTCAAGATTTTTAAGAAAAAGGAATCACACTCTCCCACTTTGCGCAACCTGGCTCTGATACCATATACACTTTTGTGTATTAGAGCATGATTCAACTAATCAGGGATAATCAGATGAGAAGATTAAAGAGATTAAGAGATTAGAGAGAGAATAAAGAGAGAGAGACTCAAAACTCCATTAATTAATAACTGATGAGGGTTTACAGCTTATACCTCCCTTCCATCTTTCTGGCTTCCTGTTCATTTCCCACACATCACAAGTATATTTAACAAGCTCACATACCTCTTCCATAAGAAAGCTGAAGATCACATCTTGCTTCCTCCTTTCTTGACAACATCTCGGATTTGATGTGTGTGCCTTCACCACATCTAACTCTGACCATACTTCTCTCAGCCTTCCCACAAGCTGATAACACTCATCCTTTCCTTGTCTCAAGCCGCGGATCACCCCTCTGTCCTCAACGGCTCTTACAAGCTTGGACTTGCCTAAAGTTGCTTCAATCTCACTCTTTGTAGTGTTTCCTTGAACAACTTCATTTCCCAGCTTCAGACCTCTTGTCTGACCTTCTTCAGTAGCCATTTCCATGAAAGGTTTCCCCTTTCCATGACTACTCCATAACCCACAGCTTTCCAAAGCTCTTTTGGCCCACCTTGACCACTCGCCATGCCTCTCCTCTTCAGTCTTCACAGTTGACTCAGGTCTGTGCTCCATATCCATGTTGAGATGATTTGGATTCACCAGAACCTCTCACGCCACCAAGATAATGAAACCCAGAAGTTAAGAACACCAAGAACACTCAAGAACACTCAAGATTTTTAAGAAAAAGGAATCACACTCTCCCACTTTGCGCAACCTGGCTCTGATACCATATACACTTTTGTGTATTAGAGCATGATTCAACTAATCAGGGATAATCAGATGAGAAGATTAAAGAGATTAAGAGATTAGAGAGAGAATAAAGAGAGAGAGACTCAAAACTCCATTAATTAATAACTGATGAGGGTTTACAAGTATATAAAGAGAGAGCAACAAGGAATTTCGAAATGTATAAGCATGTGTAGTCAAAGGACAGGCTGGAACTCCTTTTGAATCACTTGGCTGTGCTTTCTCACATGCTTGCACTAGTGAAAAAGCATTCTCTCCTTTCCAGCATCATACAGGCTGTCAAAGTGCTCCCTTATCCTTCCTTATCCTCTTTGGTCGAGTTTACCTTCTTCTCTTCACTAAGTTACCTTCTCATCTCATCAGATAACTTCCCAAGTAGTTACTGTGGTTAAAATAAAGTTACCACAGTAAAACTCTAAAGTTACTGTCTCTCCTTGGTCTTCATCTCAATAACATGAGGGTGTCCTACTCTAGCATGCCACAATGCATTTTTATTCAACAAAGCAGAAGTAAACGAGCAACTATAATCAGGAACAGAAGTGAGTTCTTCAAGCATATAGAGATCTCCCTTAGTCACCCCTTTCCCAATCAATCTGCTGCTCTCAATATCCTGAAACTTCACATCATTAGGACTAAAGATAACATTGCATTGTAAATCATTAGTACATTTCTTCACAGATAATAGGTTTGATGTGAATTCAGGCATGTAAAAAGCTCTAGATTCTTTGTTAAACAACTTAAGCTTTCCTATTCCTCTAATAGGTATCTTATCCCCATTTGCTATCATCACATGCCCATGCGTAGGTTCTATATCCTTAATCAAGTTCTCATCACTTATCATATGATGTGATGCACCAGAATCAACAATCAATGGTTTACCTACTCGTTTAGCATTATGACATAGATTACTAAGTAATGGATGCATCCTATCAGTTCTAGCAATGTGGGCATTTCTATACTCATTCCTAGTTTCTAACCGTTTTACTAGCTCTCTAATCAAGTGATCATCCTTATATGCAATCATAGAAGCTCCAAAGGAATAACCATAAGTGTTACCGTTTTCCTTTAGCATTTTGAAGAGTGCATCAAGGTCTGATCTCTTGATGTAGTCATCATTGCTGCGTGAGCTTGAGGCGCCAGTGTAAGCCACAAGAGACTTCCCATTCCCATCATTGCCTCCAAGCCCATCCACTTCACTCATCTTGCTGGTGCTAGCTCCACTTGAACCTTCAGTCACATTTGCCCTTCCCTCACGCTCCTTCATGAACTTGGCCGGCTTGAGGTGTGGGTGTAGTATCCAGCATTGGCTCTTCTTATGACCATGCTTCTTGCAATGATCACAGTTGCCATTGAACTTCCTGTCCTCATACTTCCCGTGAGATGCCTTGTTTGCTTGTGGAGCCTCGGTCGAGTCCTCATGAGCTGCTTGATTGGCAAGAGAGAGCTCCCCCTTTCCTCCAAACAACCCCATAGATCCCTGCTCCCTTTGGATTTGCGCACACACCTCCTCAAGGTCCGGAAGCTTGTCTGACCTCAACATGTGCTGAATGAGTTGAGTGTAGGCCGGGTTCAGTGTGAGAAGCAACCCAAAGACCTTGTCTTGCTCGCGCCTTTCATTCAGCTGATCTGGATCAGTTGTGCTCGGCCTCAGCATCTCCAGCTCTGACCATAAGGACCTGAACCTCCCCAAGTGCTTAGTGAACTCCATGTCCTCTTGTGCAAGACGGTTGATCGCTAGCTTCACTTCAAACACACGGCTGAGGTTGGAAGTGTTCCCATGCACCTTCTTCAGCGTGTCCCACAGCTCTTTGGCTGATTCACAGTAGCTGTAAGCATCCAAGATAGCTGGGTCCAAGGATGCGTGTAGAACCGTCATCACCAGCATGTCTTCTTGTTGCCATTTCTCCACAGCCGCTTCATTGGAGACCTCTTCTTGATCTCCTCCCTGAGTAATGAGTTTCGGAGCCTCCCCTGTTGTGATGTGCCCCCACAAACCCTTACTTCCCACCGCAGTCTTCACCATCCGAGACCACACAAGGTAGTTGCTACCTTTGAAAGTAACCGCTACCTTCATCCTCATGTTCATCCCATGTTCCATCTTTGCTTGACTTGAAAACTTGAATCTTGGATCTTGTACACACCAACCTTGAGTCTAGAATCACGCAAACCCACAGAACGTAGCACAGCTTCACTAGAACGTACCACAGCTTCAACACCTCCAAGACTACTCGCGTGTAGCTTCAAAGATGTTAGCTTGTAACTCTCTAAAGATCAAACCCCAGATTCAAATGAACCTGGCTCTGATACCATATGAGATTAAGAGATCTTTAGAGTAATCAGAATAAAGAGAGTGTTTAAGAAGTGATTAAGAGAAGTTTGTGAGAGATTAAGATACTAGATAGAGCCGTTTAGAGTCTAAGAGAAAACCATAGTGTCTAAGAGATTAGAGAGACTCAAACTGCATAATCTTTATTAGTGTTGATGAGTTACAATATATAGGAGAGCTACTAGGGTTTACAAATCGCAAAGGTAAAGAGAAAGCATGTGAGGTCAAGGTTAAGGATTCAAATCAACCACTAATAAGCATCACACGCTTATGGCATCTTGGACTAAGTTGCTTTAGCTTTCCAGCCTGTCCCAGCCTGGCAATGCGCGTCCCTTATCCCTTAAACGGTCTGATCCTTCTCCTCTTGAGTAACTCTTCCATAGTTACCGTTTCACTTGTGCAAGGTAACTTTGGTTGAGGCTTGGATGGTACGGACTGTACGGCTTGTACGGCCTTGTACGGACGTCCGTACCATGCTCTCCCTAAACTCCCTTAAGCTTCCTCATCTCCTTTCCTCTTCAACTCCTTAGCTCTTCATACATATACTCAGCTCAACTCAACAGTACGGCGTCCGTACCATGCTCTCCCTAAACTCCCTTAAGCTTCCTCATCTCCTTTCCTCTTCAACTCCTTAGCTCTTCATACATATACTCAGCTCAACTCAACACCTGGTGATTCTCCACTACTTTATGTTTCAAAATGAAGCTTCTTACATCGCGATTCATCCTGGTTTGATTAGAATGACAAAGAAGCTGTCATATTCCCAAACAGGAAAACTGGGATCACCTGATTTGAAAGTGGGATAGCTTCTTCATCCTAACTCCTATGAGATTTATTCAGCTTCCTTGTGATTCTCCACTACTTTATGTATCAAAATCAAGCTTCTTACATCGCGATTCATCCTGGTTTGATTAGAATGACAAAGAAGCTGTCATATTCCCAAACAGGAAAACTGGGATCACCTGATTTGAAAGTGGGATAGCTTCTTCATCCTAACTCCTATGAGATTTATTCAGCTTCCTGGTGATTCTCCACTACTTTATGTATCAAAATCAAGCTTCTTACATCGCGATTCATCCTGGTTTCATTAGAATGACAAAGAAGCTGTCATATTCCCAAACAGGAAAACTGGGATCACCTGATTTGAAAGTGGGATAACTTCTTCATCCTAACTCCTATGAGATTTATTCGACTTCCTGGTGATTCTCCACTACTTTATGTATCAAAATCAATCTTCTTACATCGCGATTCATCCTGGTTTGATTAGAATGACAAAGAAGCTGTCATATTCCCAAACAGGAAAACTGGGATCACCTGATTTGAAAGTGGGATAGCTTCTTCATCCTAACTCCTATGAGATTTATTCAGCTTCCTGATGATTCTCCACTACTTTATGTATCAAAATCAAGCTTCTTACATCGCGATTCATCCTGGTTTGATTAGAATGACAAAGAAGCTGTCATATTCCCAAACAGGAAAACTGGGATCACCTGATTTGAAAGTGGGATAGCTTCTTCATCCTAACTCCTATGAGATTTATTCGACTTCCTGGTGATTCTCCACTACTTTATGTATCAAAATCAAGCTTCTTACATCGCGATTCATCCTGGTTTGATTAGAATGACAAAGAAGCTGTCATATTCCCAAACAGGAAAACTGGGATCACCTGATTTGAAAGTGGGATAGCTTCTTCATCCTAACTCCTATGAGATTTATTCGGCTTCCTGGTGATTCTCCTCTACTTTATGTTTCAAAATTAAGCTTCTTACATCGCGATTCATCCTGGTTTGATTAGAATGACAAAGAAGCTGTCATATTCCCAAACAGGAAAACTGGGATCACCTGATTTGAAAGTGGGATAGCTTCTTCATCCTAACTCCTATGAGATTTATTCAGCTTCCTGGTGATTCTCCATACTTTATGTATCAAAATCAAGCTTCTTACATCGCGATTCATCCTGGTTTGATTAGAATGACAAAGAAGCTGTCATATTCCCAAACAGGAAAACTGGGATCACCTGATTTGAAAGTGGGATAGCTTCTTCATCCTAACTCCTATGAGATTTATTCAGCTTCCTGGTGATTCTCCACTACTTTATGTATCAAAATCAAGCTTCTTACATCGCGATTCATCCTGGTTTGATTAGAATGACAAAGAAGCTGTCATATTCCCAAACAGGAAAACTGGGATCACCTGATTTGAAAGTGGGATAGCTTCTTCATCCTAACTCCTATGAGATTTATTCAGCTTCCTGGTGATTCTCCACTACTTTATGTATCAAAATCAAGCTTCTTACATCGCGATTCATCCTGGTTTGATTAGAATGACAAAGAAGCTGTCATATTCCCAAACAGGAAAACTGGGATCACCTGATTTGAAAGTGGGATAGCTTCTTCATCCTAACTCCTATGAGATTTATTCAGCTTCCTGGTGATTCTCCACTACTTTATGTTTCAAAATCAAGCTTCTTACATCGCGATTCATCCTGGTTTGATTAGAATGACAAAGAAGCTGTCATATTCCCAAACAGGAAAACTGGGATCACCTGATTTGAAAGTGGGATAGCTTCTTCATCCTAACTCCTATGAGATTTATTCGACTTCCTGGTGATTCTCCACTACTTTATGTATCAAAATCAAGCTTCTTACATCGCGATTCATCCTGGTTTGATTAGAATGACAAAGAAGCTGTCATATTCCCAAACAGGAAAACTGGGATCACCTGATTTGAAAGTGGGATAGCTTCTTCATCCTAACTCCTATGAGATTTATTCGGCTTCCTGGTGATTCTCCACTACTTTATGTTTCAAAATCAAGCTTCTTACATCGCGATTCATCCTGGTTTGATTAGAATGACAAAGAAGCTGTCATATTCCCAAACAGGAAAACTGGGATCACCTGATTTGAAAGTGGGATAGCTTCTTCATCCTAACTCCTATGAGATTTATTCAGCTTCTGGTGATTCTCCATTACTTTATGTTTCAAAATCAAGCTTCTTACATCGCGATTCATCCTGGTTTGATTAGAATGACAAAGAAGCTGTCATATTCCCAAACAGGAAAACTGGGATCACCTGATTTGAAAGTGGGATAGCTTCTTCATCCTAACTCCTATGAGATTTATTCAGCTTCCTGGTGATTCTCCACTACTTTATGTATCAAAATCAAGCTTCTTACATCGCGATTCATCCTGGTTTGATTAGAATGACAAAGAAGCTGTCATATTCCCAAACAGGAAAACTGGGATCACCTGATTTGAAAGTGGGATAGCTTCTTCATCCTAACTCCTATGAGATTTATTCGACTTCCTGGTGATTCTCCACTACTTTATGTATCAAAATCAAGCTTCTTACATCGCGATTCATCCTGGTTTGATTAGAATGACAAAGAAGCTGTCATATTCCCAAACAGGAAAACTGGGATCACCTGATTTGAAAGTGGGATAGCTTCTTCATCCTAACTCCTATGAGATTTATTCAGCTTCCTGGTGATTCTCCACTACTTTATGTATCAAAATCAAGCTTCTTACATCGCGATTCATCCTGGTTTGATTAGAATGACAAAGAAGCTGTCATATTCCCAAACAGGAAAACTGGGATCACCTGATTTGAAAGTGGGATAGCTTCTTCATCCTAACTCCTATGAGATTTATTCGACTTCCTGGTGATTCTCCACTACTTTATGTATCAAAATCAAGCTTCTTACATCGCGATTCATCCTGGTTTGATTAGAATGACAAAGAAGCTGTCATATTCCCAAACAGGAAAACTGGGATCACCTGATTTGAAAGTGGGATAGCTTCTTCATCCTAACTCCTATGAGATTTATTCAGCTTCCTGGTGATTCTCCACTACTTTATGTTTCAAAATCAAGCTTCTTACATCGCGATTCATCCTGGTTTGATTAGAATGACAAAGAAGCTGTCATATTCCCAAACAGGAAAACTGGGATCACCTGATTTGAAAGTGGGATAGCTTCTTCATCCTAACTCCTATGAGATTTATTCAGCTTCCTGGTGATTCTCCACTACTTTATGTTCAAAATCAAGCTTCTTACATCGCGATTCATCCTGGTTTGATTAGAATGACAAAGAAGCTGTCATATTCCCAAACAGGAAAACTGGGATCACCTGATTTGAAAGTGGGATAGCTTCTTCATCCTAACTCCTATGAGATTTATTCAGCTTCCTGGTGATTCTCCACTACTTTATGTATCAAAATCAAGCTTCTTACATCGCGATTCATCCTGGTTTGATTAGAATGACAAAGAAGCTGTCATATTCCCAAACAGGAAAACTGGGATCACCTGATTTGAAAGTGGGATAGCTTCTTCATCCTAACTCCTATGAGATTTATTCAGCTTCCTGGTGATTCTCCACTACTTTATGTATCAAAATCAAGCTTCTTACATCGCGATTCATCCTGGTTTGATTAGAATGACAAAGAAGCTGTCATATTCCCAAACAGGAAAACTGGGATCACCTGATTTGAAAGTGGGATAGCTTCTTCATCCTAACTCCTATGAGATTTATTCAGCTTCCTGGTGATTCTCCACTACTTTATGTTCAAAATCAAGCTTCTTACATCGCGATTCATCCTGGTTTGATTAGAATGACAAAGAAGCTGTCATATTCCCAAACAGGAAAACTGGGATCACCTGATTTGAAAGTGGGATAGCTTCTTCATCCTAACTCCTATGAGATTTATTCGACTTCCTGGTGATTCTCCACTACTTTATGTATCAAAATCAAGCTTCTTACATCGCGATTCATCCTGGTTTGATTAGAATGACAAAGAAGCTGTCATATTCCCAAACAGGAAAACTGGGATCACCTGATTTGAAAGTGGGATAGCTTCTTCATCCTAACTCCTATGAGATTTATTCGGCTTCCTGGTGATTCTCCTCTACTTTATGTTTCAAAATTAAGCTTCTTACATCGCGATTCATCCTGGTTTGATTAGAATGACAAAGAAGCTGTCATATTCCCAAACAGGAAAACTGGGATCACCTGATTTGAAAGTGGGATAGCTTCTTCATCCTAACTCCTATGAGATTTATTCAGCTTCCTGGTGATTCTCCATTACTTTATGTTTCAAAATCAAGCTTCTTACATCGCGATTCATCCTGGTTTGATTAGAATGACAAAGAAGCTGTCATATTCCCAAACAGGAAAACTGGGATCACCTGATTTGAAAGTGGGATAGCTTCTTCATCCTAACTCCTATGAGATTTATTCAGCTTCCTGGTGATTCTCCACTACTTTATGTTCAAAATCAAGCTTCTTACATCGCGATTCATCCTGGTTTGATTAGAATGACAAAGAAGCTGTCATATTCCCAAACAGGAAAACTGGGATCACCTGATTTGAAAGTGGGATAGCTTCTTCATCCTAACTCCTATGAGATTTATTCAGCTTCCTGGTGATTCTCCACTACTTTATGTTCAAAATCAAGCTTCTTACATCGCGATTCATCCTGGTTTGATTAGAATGACAAAGAAGCTGTCATATTCCCAAACAGGAAAACTGGGATCACCTGATTTGAAAGTGGGATAGCTTCTTCATCCTAACTCCTATGAGATTTATTCAGCTTCCTGGTGATTCTCCACTACTTTATGTATCAAAATCAAGCTTCTTACATCGCGATTCATCCTGGTTTGATTAGAATGACAAAGAAGCTGTCATATTCCCAAACAGGAAAACTGGGATCACCTGATTTGAAAGTGGGATAGCTTCTTCATCCTAACTCCTATGAGATTTATTCGACTTCCTGGTGATTCTCCACTACTTTATGTATCAAAATCAAGCTTCTTACATCGCGATTCATCCTGGTTTGATTAGAATGACAAAGAAGCTGTCATATTCCCAAACAGGAAAACTGGGATCACCTGATTTGAAAGTGGGATAGCTTCTTCATCCTAACTCCTATGAGATTTATTCGACTTCCTGGTGATTCTCCACTACTTTATGTATCAAAATCAAGCTTCTTACATCGCGATTCATCCTGGTTTGATTAGAATGACAAAGAAGCTGTCATATTCCCAAACAGGAAAACTGGGATCACCTGATTTGAAAGTGGGATAGCTTCTTCATCCTAACTCCTATGAGATTTATTCAGCTTCCTGGTGATTCTCCACTACTTTATGTATCAAAATCAAGCTTCTTACATCGCGATTCATCCTGGTTTGATTAGAATGACAAAGAAGCTGTCATATTCCCAAACAGGAAAACTGGGATCACCTGATTTGAAAGTGGGATAGCTTCTTCATCCTAACTCCTATGAGATTTATTCGACTTCCTGGTGATTCTCCACTACTTTATGTATCAAAATCAAGCTTCTTACATCGCGATTCATCCTGGTTTGATTAGAATGACAAAGAAGCTGTCATATTCCCAAACAGGAAAACTGGGATCACCTGATTTGAAAGTGGGATAGCTTCTTCATCCTAACTCCTATGAGATTTATTCGACTTCCTGGTGATTCTCCACTACTTTATGTATCAAAATCAAGCTTCTTACATCGCGATTCATCCTGGTTTGATTAGAATGACAAAGAAGCTGTCATATTCCCAAACAGGAAAACTGGGATCACCTGATTTGAAAGTGGGATAGCTTCTTCATCCTAACTCCTATGAGATTTATTCAGCTTCCTGGTGATTCTCAACTACTTTATGTACCAAATCAAGCTTCTTACATCGCGATTCAGCCTGGTTTGATTAGAATGACAAAGAAGCTGTCATATTCCCAAACAGGAAAACTGGGATCACCTGATTTGAAAGTGGGATAGCTTCTTCATCCTAACTCCTATGAGATTTATTCAGCTTCCTGATGATTCTCCACTACTTTATGTATCAAAATCAAGCTTCTTACATCGCGATTCATCCTGGTTTGATTAGAATGACAAAGAAGCTGTCATATTCCCAAACAGGAAAACTGGGATCACCTGATTTGAAAGTGGGATAGCTTCTTCATCCTAACTCCTATGAGATTTATTCAGCTTCCTGGTGATTCTCCACTACTTTATGTTCAAAATCAAGCTTCTTACATCGCGATTCATCCTGGTTTGATTAGAATGACAAAGAAGCTGTCATATTCCCAAACAGGAAAACTGGGATCACCTGATTTGAAAGTGGGATAGCTTCTTCATCCTAACTCCTATGAGATTTATTCAGCTTCCTGGTGATTCTCCACTACTTTATGTTTCAAAATCAAGCTTCTTACATCGCGATTCATCCTGGTTTGATTAGAATGACAAAGAAGCTGTCATATTCCCAAACAGGAAAACTGGGATCACCTGATTTGAAAGTGGGATAGCTTCTTCATCCTAACTCCTATGAGATTTATTCAGCTTCCTGGTGATTCTCCACTACTTTATGTTTCAAAATCAAGCTTCTTACATCGCGATTCATCCTGGTTTGATTAGAATGACAAAGAAGCTGTCATATTCCCAAACAGGAAAACTGGGATCACCTGATTTGAAAGTGGGATAGCTTCTTCATCCTAACTCCTATGAGATTTATTCAGCTTCCTGGTGATTCTCCACTACTTTATGTATCAAAATCAAGCTTCTTACATCGCAATTCATCCTGGTTTGATTAGAATGACAAAGAAGCTGTCATATTCCCAAACAGGAAAACTGGGATCACCTGATTTGAAAGTGGGATAGCTTCTTCATCCTAACTCCTATGAGATTTATTCGACTTCTGGTGATTCCCCACTATTTTATGTATCAAAATCAAGCTTCTTACATCGCAATTCATCCTGGTATGATTAGAATGACAAAGAAGCTGTCATATTCCCAAACAGAAAAACTAGGATCACTTGATTTGAAAGTGGGATAGCTTCTTCATCCTAACTTCTATGAGATTTATTCGACTTCCTGGTGATTCTCCACTAGTTTATGTATCAAAATCAAGGTTCTTACAGCACGATTCATCTTGGTTTGATTAGAATGACAAAGAAGCTGTCATATTCCCAAACAGGAAAACTGGGATCACCTGATTTGAAAGTGGGATAGCTTCTTCATCCTAACTCCTATGAGATTTATTCAGCTTCCTGCTGATTCTCCACTACTTTATGTATCAAAATCAAGCTTCTTACATCGCGATTCATCCTGGTTTGATTAGAATGACAAAGAAGCTGTCATATTCCCAAACAGGAAAACTGGGATCACCTGATTTGAAAGTGGGATAGCTTCTTCATCCTAACTCCTATGAGATTTATTCGACTTCCTGGTGATTCTCCACTACTTTATGTATCAAAATCAAGCTTCTTACATCGCGATTCATCCTGGTTTGATTAGAATGACAAAGAAGCTGTCATATTCCCAAACAGGAAAACTGGGATCACCTGATTTGAAAGTGGGATAGCTTCTTCATCCTAACTCCTATGAGATTTATTCGACTTCCTGGTGATTCTCCACTACTTTATGTATCAAAATCAAGCTTCTTACATCGCGATTCATCCTGGTTTGATTAGAATGACAAAGAAGCTGTCATATTCCCAAACAGGAAAACTGGGATCACCTGATTTGAAAGTGGGATAGCTTCTTCATCCTAATTCCTATGAGATTTATTCAGCTTCCTGGTAATTCTCCACTACTTTATGTTTCAAAATGAAGCTTCTTACATCGCGATTCATCCTGGTTTGATTAGAATGACAAAGAAGCTGTCATATTCCCAAACAGGAAAACTGGGATCACCTGATTTGAAAGTGGGATAGCTTCTTCATCCTAACTCCTATGAGATTTATTCAGCTTCCTGATGATTCTCCACTACTTTATGTATCAAAATCAAGCTTCTTACATCGCGATTCATCCTGGTTTGATTAGAATGACAAAGAAGCTGTCATATTCCCAAACAGGAAAACTGGGATCACGTAATTTGAAAGTGGGATAGCTTCTTCATCCTAAATCCTATGAGATTTATTCAGCTTCCTGGTGATTCTCCACTCTATGTTTCAAAATGAAGCTTCTTACATCGCGATTCATCCTGGTTTGATTAGAATGACAAAGAAGCTGTCATATTCCCAAACAGGAAAACTGGGATCACCTGATTTGAAAGTGGGATAGCTTCTTCATCCTAACTCCTATGAGATTTATTCGACTTCCTGGTGATTCTCCACTACTTTATGTATCAAAATCAAGCTTCTTACATCGCGATTCATCCTGGTTTGATTAGAATGACAAAGAAGCTGTCATATTCCCAAACAGGAAAACTGGGATCACCTGATTTGAAAGTGGGATAGCTTCTTCATCCTAACTCCTATGAGATTTATTCAGCTTCCTGGTAATTCTCCACTACTTTATGTTTCAAAATGAACCTTCTTACATCGCGATTCATCCTGGTTTGATTAGAATGACAAAGAAGCTGTCATATTCCCAAACAGGAAAACTGGGATCACCTGATTTGAAAGTGGGATAGCTTCTTCATCCTAACTCCTATGAGATTTATTCAGCTTCCTGGTGTGAGATTTGTAGAGTTCTCTTCTCTTGTTGTATGTGTGTGTGTATACTCCAATGGATAAAGATGAGAGCTTGCTCTAGGTGATTTAGAAGGAGAGATTGATGAGAGTGTTTATGAGTGAATAAGAGACTTAGGAACAAAGATTAAGAGACTGAGAGATTAGGAGAATAAGAGATTAGAGATTAGGGTTTTAGATTCAAGAACAAGTTTATCATTCATGAAGTGGAGAGGGGAAAACCCCCTTACTCCCTTAAGAGTTTACAAAATGATGATAAGAGGCTTATATATGCCTTTGCACACTCAGATCACAAACCTAGATCCTAAGGCTGTAAATACAAGATAAAATGGATGGTGAGGATGAGAGAAGACTGGTCTTGATGTTGCTGGAGCTAGCTGGCGATTTGACTCAAGGTAAAGGGCTCAGATTGCTTCATTTGAATTGGATGGATAAGATGAGTCAAGGCCGTAAAGGTAAAGCACCTTTACCTTTCCAGCTCATACCAACAGCTCACCTTATCCATTTGAATCTTCCTTTCCCTCCAAGTATCCCAAACGGTCACTTAAGATCAGATTGAACCGCCCACACATTGCACATCAAGATTTGGGGTTAACCGGATGACATGGGCGTGAGGAGTGGACTGTACGGTCGATGGTACGGACCTCCTGTCCGTACCACTCGCTCTATCTTTGTACATTGCCCTATCTTCCTTCTTGGTTGCACTAGACATCTTCATGGCTCACCCTAGACCGTACAAGGCCGTACTGAACGCCCTATCTTTGCACCATACTTCCATCTTCTCTCTAACTCCTTCACAGCCTTCACATGATCAGTCTAAGTCTTTCCTAGACTTAACTTCACAAGATAACTACTTCAGAACACCTCTGAAGCTTGATTGAACTCTTCTGGACATCTTCTAGAGCTTGCCCTATTATTGTACAAGCTCTATCTTCTCTTCAGTTCAACACTCCCCCTCAAGCTTGACTTTAGGAGATCCTAAGCCAAGCTTGGAACTCTGAAGAGTCTCCCTCATTAAAAACCTTACAAGGAAAACCCATTGGGACAAAACCTTGCAAGGGAAAAAGAGTAGAGCTCTCCAAAGCCTAGGGATTAGCCAGTGAACTCTTGTGCCTTAGAACTATGAGATTAAGAGATCCTTAGAGTAATCAGAATAGAGAGAGTGTTTAAGAAGAGATTAAGAGAAGTTTGTGAAAGATTAAGAGACTAGATAGAGCCGTTTAGAGTCTAAGAGAGAACCATAGTGTCTAAGAGATTAGAGAGACTCAAACTGCATAATCTTATTAATGAGTGAGGTTACATATTTATATGGAAAGCACAAGGGTTTACAAGAGGCGAAATGAGCACTATTGAAGCATGTAGAGTCAAGGTTGCTTTCCGGATGATTGGATGATAAGGCTCACACGCTTTGCCTCTTTACAGCCTGTTCCAGCCTGGCACGCTCTTCCCTTATCCACTCAACGGTCTGATCCCTTCTCCTTAAGCCCCCAAGGTAACATTTCCTTGTTACCGTTTCACTTGGTCGAGTTGGGTAAGTTTTGGTCGAGGCCTTTGGTACGGACGGTACGGCCATGTACGGCCTTGTACGGCCGTCCGTACCATTCATACCAAAACTCCCCAAGCTTCTCCATCTCTTTTCCTCTTCAACTCCTCTTCTCTCCATACCAATATAATCAACTCAACTCAACACTCCCCCTCAAGCTTAGCTTTGTGAAAGCCTAAGCTTGGAAAGCTACAAGATCTTCCTCATTAAAAACCTCACCAAAGAAAACCCAATGGGATAAAACTTTGATGAGGGAAAAAGAGTAAAGACCTTGCAGCTAAGGGGATTAGCTCCTTCTCTTCCCAAGATCTATGAGTCCCAATCTGATGTGAATGGACTCCATAGTCTTTTGCCTTGCAGCCTTGGTGAACACATCCGCTAGCTGATCTTCACTCCTTGTGTAGCATGGCAAGATCACCCCTAGCACAATCATCTGTCTCACCTTGTGGCAATCAACTTCAATGTGCTTGGTCCTCTCATGAAACACCGAGTTGGATGCAATGTGGATAGCTGCTTGGTTGTCACAATGCATGGTCATTGGCGTGGCTTGATCAATCTCCAAATGCTTCAAGATGCCTTTGATCCATACTAACTCGTTGGTGAGCTTCAGCATAGCTCTATACTCAGCTTCGGCACTTGAGCAAGACACCACCTTCTGCTTCTTACTCTTCCAAGTCACCAAGTTGCCTCCAATGAATGTGCAATAGCCTGTGGTTGATCTCCTGTCTGCTCTATCACCAGCCCAATCCGCATCACAGTATCCCACCACTTCAGTGCTTCCATTGCAGCCCATCCATACTCCTTGATCAGGTGAGCCGTTGAGATACATCAAGATCCTCTCTACCATGCGCCAGTGATGCTCCTTAGGTACTTGCATGTGTTGACTCACCTGATTCACAGCAAAGCAAATGTCAGGTCTAGTTATGGTAAGATAAATCAATTTGCCAACTAGTTTTCTATAGAGTTTAGGATCCTGATAAGGTTTGCTGTCTTCAATCTCCCCCTCTCGTGGGACTTTGTAGCCATCCTCCATAGGCATCCTTGCTGTCTTGCCTCCATAAGCACCTGCACCTTTCAAAAGATCAAGTGTATACTTCCTTTGGGACATGAACAAACCTTCCTTGGATCTACATATCTCAATTCCAAGAAAGTATTTCATTTCTCCCAAGTCTTTAATCTCAAACATGGATTTAAGAAACTCCTTGGTTGCTATGATACCTTCCTTATCACTCCCTGTGATAATGATATCATCAACATACACAAGGAGTGCAATCATACCTGAGGGAGTAGTGAGTGTGAAGAGGGTGTGATCTAGTTCAGACTTCTTGAAGCCTCGGCCATTCAGAGTAGTGCTCAACTTGTTGTACCAAGCTCTTGGTGATTGCTTCAGCCCATAGATAGCTTTCTTCAGCCTCAACACATTCCCTCTCTTCACTAAGTGTTCAAGGCCTGGAGGTGGATGCATATACACTTCATCCTCAAGTTCACCTTGTAGAAACGCATTCTTCACATCCATTTGCCATAACCCCCATCCAAGATTCACAGCCAAGCTTAGTACAATCCGGATTGTGTGTAGTTTAGCTACTGGTGCAAAGGTTTCTATGTAATCCTCTCCATAAGTTTGAGTGAAACCCCTTGCAACTAGCCTTGACTTCTTCCTCTCAATCTTTCCATCCGCTTTGTACTTGATTGTGAATATCCATCTACTGGTCACAGCCTTCTTCCCTTTTGGTAACTCACTCTCGTACCATGTATCATTCTTGATCATAGCTCCTGCCTCAGCTCCAACTGATTCCTTCCATTCTTTATCCATGATTGCTTCTTCATAGCTTCTAGGGATGTAGTTCTCATCCAAGTTAACCATGAAGGCACAATGCTCTTCTGGATATTGAGCAAAGGAGCACACGGCTTGAGAAGGATGCTCCACAGCTTGGGCATTGTAGTACACTCTCGTGTTTACCCAGCTAGAAGGATCCTTCCTTATCCTTGTGCTCCTTCTTAGTGGCTGCACAACCGGTTCTTCTTCCTGTTGTTCTTCTACCACTTCATCTTGAGAAGGTGTTTGCCTCACACCATGATCATGACCATGACCATCAGAGCCTATGCTCTCTTCTCCTTCATTCTCTACTCCTCCTTCATCCTGATTAGCCTCTTGCATAGGTTCCTCATGCTCCTCTCCTCCCTCATGATCAAGGTGGGATGGTGAACTATCTTCAGGAGGTGTAGTTGCGTGATTCCTTGGATCCTGGGATGTACTGATTCCAAGACCTTCAAGGATGATCCGCAAGGTGGTGGCCTTGTCTGATGTTAAGTCCTTCAGGTCTTCTTGATTCTTTTCTTCATAGTATCCTCTATCTTCCAAGAACTTCACATCTCTAGATACAAGTACTCTCCTTGCTATAGGATCATAGCATTTGTATCCTTTCTGTGTAGCTGAGTATCCTATGAACACAGCCTTAGTACTTCTTGCTTCTAGCTTGTTGATCATTTCTCCTGGTTTGAGCACAAAGCATAGGCATCCAAAGACTCGCAAGTAATCAAGTGCTGGTTTGTACCTGTTCAGAACTTCAAATGGAGCCTTCTCATTCAGAACCTTGGTTGGAGTTCTGTTGATCAAGTAACAAGCAGTGGCAACCGCATCACTCCAAAATCTCTTTGGAACATTACTCTGAAACATAAGAGACCTTGCCACTTCCATGAGGTGCCTATTCTTCCTCTCAGCCACTCCATTTTGCTGTGGAGTATACGGACAGCTTGTTTGATGTAGGATCCCATGCTGTGATAAGTGTTGCTTGAATGCATGACTTGTGTACTCTCCTCCATTATCTGATCTCAAAATTTTAATCTTAGCATGATAATGGTTAGTTACATAAGTTTGAAAGTTCCTAAATGCATCAAGTACCCTATCTTTGGTTTGAATTAAGGTTAACCAGGTGTATTTGGATTTTTCATCAATGAATGTGACAAAGTACTTATAACTATCTCTAGATAAGCAAGGAGCAGTCCACACATCCGAATGAATTAGATCAAAGCAATTATCATAAACGGTAGTAGACTTTTGAAACACAGTTCTACAATGCTTGCCTAAAATACAAGCTTCACAATCTTTGTTCTCAAACACAACACCTGGTACCATTAAGTTCAAAGCTTTAACATGAGGGTGTCCTACTCTAGCATGCCACAATGCATTTTTATTCAACAAAGAAGCAGAAGTAAACGAGCAACTATAATCAGGAACAGAAGTGAGTTCTTCAAGCATATAGAGATCTCCCTTAGTCACCCCTTTCCCAATCAATCTGCTGCTCTCAATATCCTGAAACTTCACATCATTAGGACTAAAGATAACATTGCATTGTAAATCATTAGTACATTTCTTCACAGATAATAGGTTTGATGTGAATTCAGGCATGTAAAAAGCTCTAGATTCTTTGTTAAACAACTTAAGCTTTCCTATTCCTCTAATAGGTATCTTATCCCCATTTGCTATCATCACATGCCCATGCGTAGGTTCTATATCCTTAATCAGTTCTCATCACTTATCATATGATGTGATGCACCAGAATCAACAATCAATGGTTTATCTACTCGTTTAGCATTATGACATAGATTACTAAGCAATGGATGCATCCTAGCAATGTGAGCATTTCTATATTCATTCCTAGCTTCTATCCGTTCTACTAGTTCTCTAATCAAGTGATCATCCTTATATGCAATCATAGAAGCTCCAAAGGAATAACCATAGGTGTTACCGTTTTCCTTTAGCATTTTGAAGAGAGCATCAAGGTCTGATCTCTTGATGTAGTCATCATTGCTGCGTGAGCTTGAGGCGCCTGTGTAAGCCACCAGAGACTTCCCATTCCCATCATTGCCTCCAAGCCCATCCGCTTCACTCGCCTTGCTGGTGCCAGCTCCACTTGAACCTTCAGTCACATTTGCCCTTCCCTCACGCTCCTTCATGAACTTGGCCGGCTTGAGGTGTGGGTGGAGTATCCAGCATTGGCTCTTCTTATGACCATGCTTCTTGCAATGATCACAGTTGCCATTGAACTTCCTGTCTTCGTACTTCCCGTGAGATGCCTTGTTTGCCTGTGGAGTCTCGGTTGAGTCCTCATGAGCTGCTTGATTGGCAAGAGAGAGCTCCCCCTTTCCTCCAAACAGCCCCATAGATCCCTGCTCCCTTTGGATTTGCGCACACACCTCCTCAAGGTCCGGAAGCTTGTCTGACCTTAGCATGTGCTGGATGAGTTGAGTGTAGGCCGGGTTCAGTGTGAGAAGCAGCCCAAAGACCTTGTCTTGCTCGCGCCTCTCATTCAACTGATCTGGATCAGTTGTGCTCGGCCTCAGCATCTCCAACTCTGACCATAAGGACCTGAACCTCCCCAAGTGCTTAGTGAACTCCATGTCCTCTTGTGCAAGACGGTTGATCGCTAGCTTCACTTCAAACACACGGCTGAGGTTGGAAGTGTTCCCATACACCTTCTTCAGCGTGTCCCACAGCTCCTTGGCTGATTCACAGTAGCTGTAGGCATCCAAGATAGCTGGGTCCAAGGATGCGTGTAGAACCGTCATCACCAGCATGTCTTCTTGTTGCCATTTCTCCACAGCCGCTTCATTGGAGACCTCTTCTTGATCTCCTCCCTGAGTAATGAGTTTCGGAGCCTCCCCTGTTGTGATGTGCCCCCACAAACCCTTACTTCCCACCGCAGTCTTCACCATCCGAGACCACACAAGGTAGTTGCTACCTTTGAAAGTAACCGCTACCTTCATCCTCATGTTCATCCCATGTTCCATCTTTGCTTGACTTGAAAACTTGAATCTTGGATCTCGTACACACCAACCTTGAGTCTAGAATCACGCAAACCCACAGAACGTAGCACAGCTTCAACTAGAACGTATCACAGCTTCAACACCTTCAAGACTACTCGCATGTAGCTTCAAAGCCGTTAGCTTGTAACTCTCTAAAGATCAAACCCCAGATTCAAATGAACCTGGCTCTGATACCATATGAGATTAAGAGATCCTTAGAGTAATCAGAATAGAGAGAGTGTTTAAGAAGAGATTAAGAGAAGTTTGTGAAAGATTAAGAGACTAGATAGAGCCGTTTAGAGTCTAAGAGAGAACCATAGTGTCTAAGAGATTAGAGAGACTCAAACTGCATAATCTTATTAATGAGTGAGGTTACATATTTATATGGAAAGCACAAGGGTTTACAAGAGGCGAAATGAGCACTATTGAAGCATGTAGAGTCAAGGTTGCTTTCCGGATGATTGGATGATAAGGCTCACACGCTTTGCCTCTTTACAGCCTGTTCCAGCCTGGCATGCTCTTCCCTTATCCACTCAACGGTCTGATCCCTTCTCCTTAAGCCCCCAAGGTAACATTTCCTTGTTACCGTTTCACTTGGTCGAGTTGGGTAAGTTTTGGTCGAGGCCTTTGGTACGGACGGTACGGCCATGTACGGCCTTGTACGGCCGTCCGTACCATTCATACCAAAACTCCCCAAGCTTCTCCATCTCTTTTCCTCTTCAACTCCTCTTCTCTCCATACCAATATAATCAACTCAACTCAACAAGAACCAGTGTGGTTGGACACAAGAAGTTCTGGATCATGGCCTAAACTGGTGCAGCAACTCCTCAAGACTTTGCGCACTCAACAACTCAGCTTCACCTCTTCATGGAACTGGTTTGAAGTCTCCCCCTCTCAACTGACTTCACAGCCTTCTTAGAGAAGCTAGGACACGACCAGATCATCTTCACAACACTAGTGAGGCTGATCAACACTTCACACACGGCTTGCCCTCTTCATAGAACTGTTTTGGATCTCCCCCTCTCAACCGACTTCACAGCCTTCTTAGAGAAGCTAGGAAATGACCAGGTTCTTCTTTGATGAGGCTCAAGCACTTGTACCTGATACATTATTCCAAAGGTGCATCAGTACTTATCAAGAAACATCACACAATCCATTCAATCATTTTAAGTATCATTTCTAGACTTTGGAATTGAAATGATGAATGTATTGAATTGAATTGAGCTTAGGACACTTCCCTAATTGAAATGATGAATGTATTGAATTGAATTGAGCTTAGGACACTTCCCTTTTGTTTAGATGAGTTCCCATTGTACCATCTTCATGGCATCATCTGCTTCTTGGAAAGGCATAATGGATTCATCAGCTTCTCATCAATCACTTCACCATAGAAGCCGCTTTGATCAGTTCACCTTCACCCTTAGACTGCCTAGAATAACTCTGGCTGATGATCCTGTGTAGGAGCCTTTGCAAAGACTTGTTACTGACCATGGATCATATGCATTAAGACTCCCCCTCAAGCTTAGAACCGAGACTAGAATGAGCTAAGCTTGTGATGATCATATGCATCCCCATGGTCTTATAACTATCAGTCTTTCATGATAGCTTTCTTCTTGTGAGTTAACTCTCTTCCTTAACCAGGAACTAGGGTGTTTGAATCACCATAGAGAGACTCACAAGACACACTTCTCATTGCATAATGACCCATGCTACACTTCCTGTAGTCTTTGGACTGTATATGTCCAATGGTATTATGCAATGGCCATCTCTCATTGCATAATCAATCACACTACACTTCCTGTAGATTATGGACTAACATGTCCTAGTGATGATATGCAATGGCACAAGACCTTTGTCTCTACATTCTTGGCTGTTGGTGAGTTACATGTATCACTTTCCTTGTGTACCTAACACCACCACAACTCAATGCAAGATCAGATCATCTCATTGGGATCAAACCAAGATAAGTTATCCTGTTTGATCACCAATGCCACAGCAATATATAAACCTTGAAACAAGCCAATCAATCAAGGCAAGAACAAGCAGTTTTCAATCTCTAAAATGACAATGCAAGCTTTATACAATACATTGACAATTTAGGCTCATTTTTAAATGCATCAATACATGAATGCACAATCTTAAAGCATTAACTACATGAATGCAACAGGTTCAATCCATGAGACATATTAAAACTATGCACACCAGTTTCAATCAAGACCAATGATGCAAGCAACTTAAACAATTTTTAATTGATGCTAGACTTTCATTGATGGATTAAACATAAACATTAGCAACAGTACACACTCGGATTGAACTTAGACAATATGAGACATGCTTATGTATGCAAAACAGATTTTCAAACATGATGCAAGCAGTATAGACATTCTACTCAATTCTACACAATAAATAAAGACACAAGCTCTTATTAAGGGTTAGGAGGTTTGCTTACAAACAAGAGATCCGAGCTGATCTCTTGAACCTCCATGGGCACGGTTCACTTGAACTTGGCAGGTTTGAGGCTTGGATTCAGTATCCAACACCTCTCCTTGGTGTGCCCATACTTCTTGCAATGCTCACTCTCCAAGCATCTCACACCAGAGGCTTATTGAGTAGCTTTCTTCTTTCCTCTACTTCGGCTGTATCACTCCATGATCAGCTTGCAATGGTCTTGGTTTAAATTGCATCACCCTCCTGGTGATGCTCTTCTTTGTATGTCGACTGTCCTCTCTACACTCATCTGATGTGTAGGCTATGGTGACTAAACCACCATGGACAGAACCACAAGTCATCTCTCCATTGTCACAACATCCTCTCTACCCTCTTTGGAGCAGGCTGTGGACTTCCCACAGAATGTTGGCAACAGGCTTCATTTTATCATTCTCTTGTAGTGATAAGGAGGAAACATGTCTTGAACTTTGGCTCTTCAGGTTGGTCATTTGAATTCCCACTGCAAGCTTGAGACCGAGAATGGGGAAGATCCAAGCTTGAAATGAGCCTCAATGAACTTCAAGACCAGGAGCACATCACCCTAACAGCTGCGCTTAAATCACTGATCCACCCTTTTGCCTTCAGCTTCAAGTACCCTCAGATCACCGGCCTTCCTCATGGCTTAGGTGGTGACCTTCTTCTTCTTGTGTGTCTTGAACCAGGAGCTCAACAACCTCGTGGCCTGCGCTTCTTAAACCGGCTTCTACACACAAGAACCTTCCCATTGCTCCACACAATGGTTGGTCTTCCGCTTGTATGTCTTGAACCAGGAGCTCAACAACATCGTGGCCTGCGCTTCTTAAACCAGCTTCTACACACAAGTATCTTCCCATTGCTCCACACAATGGTTCCAGTCTTCCTCTTGTCTTGGATAGGTGGTGAGCAAAGAACACTTCTTGTGAACCTGAAACACCACTCAAACTCCAGCAAGGATAAGACACAAGAGTATTGGGATCAATCCTTGATTAATCATCAAGTTTGATTCCCAATCTCACAAGCATTGCAACAGATTAAAACAAGTCATTTTCAAGTTCTATCTTTGCAAGCAATCTCTCTAAGCACAAGCATTTTCTTTTTCAGTTTATGCAAGCTACTTAGGCATTTTTTTTTTTTTTAAAGCTTCTTTACTCAGCATTTAGACATGAATCTAATGCTTCAATGTAAGACAGCCACAAGACTATATGCAACAGCTTTCAATTCGGTTTCAATCCATGTATGCAAGCAGATTCAATTAATCACAACAAGCATCATTATGAACCAGAGATAAGCATATTAACATACCTAGTAATCCTAGTAATACTTTTAAATTACTAGTCTTTTTAAAGCACTTACACAACTGCTAGTAAACTTAGTATAACTAGTACGATGAAAGGATTACTAGGGAACCAAGCTCTTTAAGCATCCTGGGACAGATTCTAAATTCATTTTATTTCATTTAATAATCTTTTAAACAGTCCTCCGGTTTTCAATCACATCACAACATCACAACCAGTCAACAACACAAGCTCATTATCAAGATGGTTTATAGAATCGCTTACAACAAGGAACCAGGTTGATTCCTTTTGCATTTTGTGAAACCGGCCATGACTGTTGTTGGAACTGAGAGTCTAGATCATCACCCACCTCCTTCTCCTTCAGTTCATGGCCACCATCTTGTACCATCAACTCAAAAGACCCCTCCTTTCTTCAGAACATCTAGGCGCCAAGCTCTTGACACCATACTCTTGTAGCCTGATGTGAAACTTCTCTTGGACAAGGAGCTTTGGAGTCAGGTTAGTTAGGCCTCTCCATACACCTTTGCCTCCAAGGATAATCTCCATCTGAGCAGGTAGAGAACAGGATGAGGGACCAAGGGAACTCGCCAAGCTTCAGCCTTCTTCTTCACAAGGGACTGAACTGGATGGAAAAGCTTCAATGGTTTGGTTTTGAGCTGAGGCGTGAGCTGTGGACTTGCGGAAGCTTCAGCTCAGGTTCTGATGAACCTGGCTCTGATACCATGTGAGATTTGTAGAGTTCTCTTCTCTTGTTGTATGTGTGTGTGTATACTCCAATGGAGAAAGATGAGAGCTTGCTCTAGGTGATTTAGAAGGAGAGATTGATGAGAGTGTTTATGAGTGAATAAGAGACTTAGGAACAAAGATTAAGAGACTGAGAGATTAGGAGAATAAGAGATTAGAGATTAGGGTTTTAGATTCAAGAACAAGTTTATCATTCATGAAGTGGAGAGGGGAAAACCCCCTTACTCCCTTAAGAGTTTACAAAATGATGATAAGAGGCTTATATATGCCTTTACACACTCAGATCACAAACCTAGATCCTAATGCTGTAAATACAAGATAAAATGGATGGTGAGGATGAGAGAAGACTGGTCTTGATGTTGCTGGAGCTAGCTGGCGATTTGACTCAAGGTAAAGGGCTCAGATTGCTTCATTTGAATTGGATGGATAAGATGAGTCAAGGCTGTAAAGGTAAAGCACCTTTACCTTTCCAGCTCATACCAACAGCTCACCTTATCCATTTGAATCTTCCTTTCCCTCCAAGTATCCCAAACGGTCACTTAAGATCAGATTGAACCGCCCACACATTGCACATCAAGATTTGGGGTTAACCGGATGACATGGGCGTGAGGAGTGGACTGTACGGTCGATGGTACGGACCTCCTGTCCGTACCACTCGCCCTATCTTTGTACATTGCCCTATCTTCCTTCTTGGTTGCACTAGACATCTTCATGGCTCACCCTAGACCGTACAAGGCCGTACTGAACGCCCTATCTTTGCACCATACTTCCATCTTCTCTCTAACTCCTTCACAGCCTTCACATGATCAGTCTAAGTCTTTCCTAGACTTAACTTCACAAGATAACTACTTCAGAACACCTCTGAAGCTTGATTGAACTCTTCTGGACATCTTCTAGAGCTTGCCCTATTATTGTACAAGCTCTATCTTCTCTTCAGTTCAACACCTGGTGATTCTCCACTACTTTATGTTTCAAAATGAAGCTTCTTACATCGCGATTCATCCTGGTTTGATTAGAATGACAAAGAAACTGTCATATTCCCAAACAGGAAAACTGGGATCACCTGATTTGAAAGTGGGATAGCTTCTTCATCCTAACTCCTATGAGATTTATTCAGCTTCCTTGTGATTCTCCACTACTTTATGTATCAAAATCAAGCTTCTTACATCGCGATTCATCCTGGTTTGATTAGAATGACAAAGAAGCTGTCATATTCCCAAACAGGAAAACTGGGATCACCTGATTTGAAAGTGGGATAGCTTCTTCATCCTAACTCCTATGAGATTTATTCAGCTTCCTGGTGATTCTCCACTACTTTATGTATCAAAATCAAGCTTCTTACATCGCGATTCATCCTGGTTTCATTAGAATGACAAAGAAGCTGTCATATTCCCAAACAGGAAAACTGGGATCACCTGATTTGAAAGTGGGATAACTTCTTCATCCTAACTCCTATGAGATTTATTCGACTTCCTGGTGATTCTCCACTACTTTATGTATCAAAATCAATCTTCTTACATCGCGATTCATCCTGGTTTGATTAGAATGACAAAGAAGCTGTCATATTCCCAAACAGGAAAACTGGGATCACCTGATTTGAAAGTGGGATAGCTTCTTCATCCTAACTCCTATGAGATTTATTCAGCTTCCTGATGATTCTCCACTACTTTATGTATCAAAATCAAGCTTCTTACATCGCGATTCATCCTGGTTTGATTAGAATGACAAAGAAGCTGTCATATTCCCAAACAGGAAAACTGGGATCACCTGATTTGAAAGTGGGATAGCTTCTTCATCCTAACTCCTATGAGATTTATTCGACTTCCTGGTGATTCTCCACTACTTTATGTATCAAAATCAAGCTTCTTACATCGCGATTCATCCTGGTTTGATTAGAATGACAAAGAAGCTGTCATATTCCCAAACAGGAAAACTGGGATCACCTGATTTGAAAGTGGGATAGCTTCTTCATCCTAACTCCTATGAGATTTATTCGGCTTCCTGGTGATTCTCCTCTACTTTATGTTTCAAAATTAAGCTTCTTACATCGCGATTCATCCTGGTTTGATTAGAATGACAAAGAAGCTGTCATATTCCCAAACAGGAAAACTGGGATCACCTGATTTGAAAGTGGGATAGCTTCTTCATCCTAACTCTTATGAGATTTATTCAGCTTCTTGGTGATTCTCCATTACTTTATGTTTCAAAATCAAGCTTCTTACATCGCGATTCATCCTGGTTTGATTAGAATGACAAAGAAGCTGTCATATTCCCAAACAGGAAAACTGGGATCACCTGATTTGAAAGTGGGATAGCTTCTTCATCCTAACTCCTATGAGATTTATTCAGCTTCCTGATGATTCTCCACTACTTTATGTATCAAAATCAAGCTTCTTACATCGCGATTCATCCTGGTTTGATTAGAATGACAAAGAAGCTGTCATATTCCCAAACAGGAAAACTGGGATCACCTGATTTGAAAGTGGGATAGCTTCTTCATCCTAACTCATATGAGATTTATTCAGCTTCCTGGTGATTCTCCATTACTTTATGTTTCAAAATCAAGCTTCTTACATCGCGATTCATCCTGGTTTGATTAGAATGACAAAGAAGCTGTCATATTCCCAAACAGGAAAACTGGGATCACCTGATTTGAAAGTGGGATAGCTTCTTCATCCTAACTCCTATGAGATTTATTCAGCTTCCTGATGATTCTCCACTACTTTATGTATCAAAATCAAGCTTCTTACATCGCGATTCATCCTGGTTTGATTAGAATGACAAAGAAGCTGTCATATTCCCAAACAGGAAAACTGGGATCACCTGATTTGAAAGTGGGATAGCTTCTTCATCCTAACTCATATGAGATTTATTCAGCTTCCTGGTGATTCTCCACTACTTTATGTATCAAAATCAAGCTTCTTACATCGCGATTCATCCTGGTTTGATTAGAATGACAAAGAAGCTGTCATATTCCCAAACAGGAAAACTAGGATCACCTGATTTGAAAGTGGGATAGCTTCTTCATCCTAACTCATATGAGATTTATTCAGCTTCCTGGTGATTCTCCACTACTCTATGTTTCAAAATGAAGCTTCTTACATCGCGATTCATCCTGGTTTGATTAGAATGACAAAGAAGCTGTCATATTCCCAAACAGGAAAACTGGGATCACCTGATTTGAAAGTGGGATAGCTTCTTCATCCTAACTCATATGAGATTTATTCGACTTCCTGGTGATTCTCCACTACTTTATGTATCAAAATCAAGCTTCTTACATCGCGATTCATCCTGGTTTGATTAGAATGACAAAGAAGCTGTCATATTCCCAAACAGGAAAACTGGGATCACCTGATTTGAAAGTGGGATAGCTTCTTCATCCTAACTCCTATGAGATTTATTCGGCTTCCTGGTGATTCTCCTCTACTTTATGTTTCAAAATTAAGCTTCTTACATCGCGATTCATCCTGGTTTGATTAGAATGACAAAGAAGCTGTCATATTCCCAAACAGGAAAACTGGGATCACCTGATTTGAAAGTGGGATAGCTTCTTCATCCTAACTCTTATGAGATTTATTCAGCTTCTTGGTGATTCTCCATTACTTTATGTTTCAAAATCAAGCTTCTTACATCGCGATTCATCCTGGTTTGATTAGAATGACAAAGAAGCTGTCATATTCCCAAACAGGAAAACTGGGATCACCTGATTTGAAAGTGGGATAGCTTCTTCATCCTAACTCCTATGAGATTTATTCAGCTTCCTGATGATTCTCCACTACTTTATGTTTCAAAATGAAGCTTCTTACATCGCGATTCATCCTGGTTTGATTAGAATGACAAAGAAGCTGTCATATTCCCAAACAGGAAAACTGGGATCACCTGATTTGAAAGTGGGATAGCTTCTTCATCCTAACTCCTATGAGATTTATTCAGCTTCCTGGTGATTCTCCACTACTTTATGTTTCAAAATGAAGCTTCTTACATCGCGATTCATCCTGGTTTGATTAGAATGACAAAGAAGCTGTCATATTCCCAAACAGGAAAACTGGGATCACCTGATTTGAAAGTGGGATAGCTTCTTCATCCTAACTCCTATGAGATTTATTCAGCTTCCTGGTGATTCTCCACTACTTTATGTATCAAAATCAAGCTTCTTACATCGCGATTCATCCTGGTTTGATTAGAATGACAAAGAAGCTGTCATATTCCCAAACAGGAAAACTGGGATCACCTGATTTGAAAGTGGGATAGCTTCTTCATCCTAACTCCTATGAGATTTATTCGGCTTCCTGGTGATTCTCCTCTACTTTATGTTTCAAAATCAAGCTTCTTACATCGCGATTCATCCTGGTTTGATTAGAATGACAAAGAAGCTGTCATATTCCCAAACAGGAAAACTGGGATCACCTGATTTGAAAGTGGGATAGCTTCTTCATCCTAACTCTATGAGATTTATTCAGCTTCTGGTGATTCTCCATTACTTTATGTTTCAAAATCAAGCTTCTTACATCGCGATTCATCCTGGTTTGATTAGAATGACAAAGAAGCTGTCATATTCCCAAACAGGAAAACTGGGATCACCTGATTTGAAAGTGGGATAGCTTCTTCATCCTAACTCCTATGAGATTTATTCAGCTTCCTGATGATTCTCCACTACTTTATGTATCAAAATCAAGCTTCTTACATCGCGATTCATCCTGGTTTGATTAGAATGACAAAGAAGCTGTCATATTCCCAAACAGGAAAACTGGGATCACCTGATTTGAAAGTGGGATAGCTTCTTCATCCTAACTCCTATGAGATTTATTCAGCTTCCTGGTGATTCTCCATTACTTTATGTTTCAAAATCAAGCTTCTTACATCGCGATTCATCCTGGTTTGATTAGAATGACAAAGAAGCTGTCATATTCCCAAACAGGAAAACTGGGATCACCTGATTTGAAAGTGGGATAGCTTCTTCATCCTAACTCCTATGAGATTTATTCAGCTTCCTGATGATTCTCCACTACTTTATGTATCAAAATCAAGCTTCTTACATCGCGATTCATCCTGGTTTGATTAGAATGACAAAGAAGCTGTCATATTCCCAAACAGGAAAACTGGGATCACCTGATTTGAAAGTGGGATAGCTTCTTCATCCTAACTCATATGAGATTTATTCAGCTTCCTGGTGATTCTCCACTACTTTATGTATCAAAATCAAGCTTCTTACATCGCGATTCATCCTGGTTTGATTAGAATGACAAAGAAGCTGTCATATTCCCAAACAGGAAAACTAGGATCACCTGATTTGAAAGTGGGATAGCTTCTTCATCCTAACTCATATGAGATTTATTCAGCTTCCTGGTGATTCTCCACTACTTTATGTTTCAAAATGAAGCTTCTTACATCGCGATTCATCCTGGTTTGATTAGAATGACAAAGAAGCTGTCATATTCCCAAACAGGAAAACTGGGATCACCTGATTTGAAAGTGGGATAGCTTCTTCATCCTAACTCATATGAGATTTATTCGACTTCCTGGTGATTCTCCACTACTTTATGTATCAAAATCAAGCTTCTTACATCGCGATTCATCCTGGTTTGATTAGAATGACAAAGAAGCTGTCATATTCCCAAACAGGAAAACTGGGATCACCTGATTTGAAAGTGGGATAGCTTCTTCATCCTAACTCCTATGAGATTTATTCGGCTTCCTGGTGATTCTCCTCTACTTTATGTTTCAAAATTAAGCTTCTTACATCGCGATTCATCCTGGTTTGATTAGAATGACAAAGAAGCTGTCATATTCCCAAACAGGAAAACTGGGATCACCTGATTTGAAAGTGGGATAGCTTCTTCATCCTAACTCTTATGAGATTTATTCAGCTTCTTGGTGATTCTCCATTACTTTATGTTTCAAAATCAAGCTTCTTACATCGCGATTCATCCTGGTTTGATTAGAATGACAAAGAAGCTGTCATATTCCCAAACAGGAAAACTGGGATCACCTGATTTGAAAGTGGGATAGCTTCTTCATCCTAACTCCTATGAGATTTATTCAGCTTCCTGATGATTCTCCACTACTTTATGTTTCAAAATGAAGCTTCTTACATCGCGATTCATCCTGGTTTGATTAGAATGACAAAGAAGCTGTCATATTCCCAAACAGGAAAACTGGGATCACCTGATTTGAAAGTGGGATAGCTTCTTCATCCTAACTCCTATGAGATTTATTCAGCTTCCTGATGATTCTCCACTACTTTATGTTTCAAAATGAAGCTTCTTACATCGCGATTCATCCTGGTTTGATTAGAATGACAAAGAAGCTGTCATATTCCCAAACAGGAAAACTGGGATCACCTGATTTGAAAGTGGGATAGCTTCTTCATCCTAACTCCTATGAGATTTATTCAGCTTCCTGGTGATTCTCCACTACTTTATGTTTCAAAATGAAGCTTCTTACATCGCGATTCATCCTGGTTTGATTAGAATGACAAAGAAGCTGTCATATTCCCAAACAGGAAAACTGGGATCACCTGATTTGAAAGTGGGATAGCTTCTTCATCCTAACTCCTATGAGATTTATTCAGCTTCCTGGTGATTCTCCACTACTTTATGTATCAAAATCAAGCTTCTTACATCGCGATTCATCCTGGTTTGATTAGAATGACAAAGAAGCTGTCATATTCCCAAACAGGAAAACTGGGATCACCTGATTTGAAAGTGGGATAGCTTCTTCATCCTAACTCCTATGAGATTTATTCAGCTTCCTGATGATTCTCCACTACTTTATGTATCAAAATCAAGCTTCTTACATCGCGATTCATCCTGGTTTGATTAGAATGACAAAGAAGCTGTCATATTCCCAAACAGGAAAACTGGGATCACCTGATTTGAAAGTGGGATAGCTTCTTCATCCTAACTCATATGAGATTTATTCAGCTTCCTGGTGATTCTCCACTACTCTATGTTTCAAAATGAAGCTTCTTACATCGCGATTCATCCTGGTTTGATTAGAATGACAAAGAAGCTGTCATATTCCCAAACAGGAAAACTGGGATCACCTGATTTGAAAGTGGGATAGCTTCTTCATCCTAACTCCTATGAGATTTATTCGACTTCCTGGTGATTCTCCACTACTTTATGTATCAAAATCAAGCTTCTTACATCGCGATTCATCCTGGTTTGATTAGAATGACAAAGAAGCTGTCATATTCCCAAACAGGAAAACTGGGATCACCTGATTTGAAAGTGGGATAGCTTCTTCATCCTAACTCCTATGATATTTATTCAGCTTCCTGGTGATTCTCCACTACTTTATGTTTCAAAATGAAGCTTCTTACATCGCGATTCATCCTGGTTTGATTAGAATGACAAAGAAGCTGTCATATTCCCAAACAGGAAAACTGGGATCACCTGATTTGAAAGTGGGATAGCTTCTTCATCCTAACTCCTATGAGATTTATTCAGCTTCCTGGTGATTCTCCACTACTTTATGTATCAAAATCAAGCTTCTTACATCGCGATTCATCCTGGTTTGATTAGAATGACAAAGAAGCTGTCATATTCCCAAACAGGAAAACTGGGATCACCTGATTTGAAAGTGGGATAGCTTCTTCATCCTAACTCCTATGAGATTTATTAATGAGATCCTAGGACCCTTCTCTGGATGGTTTGGATAGATCCTTGCATAAACGAATCAAAGACTCAAGTTTATCAAGGTTGTGGATCGAATGGTGACACAAGAGGCTGCGGAAAGGCTCCTTGATACTCCTAGGCTTAGATCGGATATGACACACCTTTCTAAAGCCCTTGGGCGTTGGATATTACACACCAACAGACTGGATACTACTCACCAGACACTCTCTTAACTCGTGAAAGCAAGGGAGAAGAAAACACAAAGGTTTAAATGAAAGAAAACTTGATAGATGCTAGGGTTGCCGAGTTACACATATATATAGTGAAAGGCTTGGAACAGGCTCCAAGCATTTCGAAATTAAAGGAACAGGCTCCTCCAATTAATGTAGAAGTAAAGACACAACTTAGATAGAGTTTTCGAAAATGAAAGACATAAATACTTAGAAGTAAAGATAGCATAAGGTTCTTCATGTGGTTTGGTCCGAGAGTATCAACTAGGTGATAAGATAGCAAGACTATGGCCTCGTTAAAAACCTATCATTGCAAAACCCAATGGGACAAAAACAATGATAGGAAAAGAGCACACATAGCTTGCTAGCCTAGATGATACTCAACTTGATGGTAAGATGGCTTGAATGGTGATAAGCGTATCTTGAAGTATCAAGCTTCCTCCAAGACATTCTTCTTGCTCCAAGGACTTCCTGATTAGTCCTCCAATAGCTTCTTTGAGTTTCCTAGCTCTGGCTCGAGTCATGGGACCTTTAGGAATGGATAAGACCTCATCTTCTTTAGCTGGTTCATCTCTAAACTCGCCATCTCTATCTCCATCAGCTGGCTGGTCCATGATCATATCATCCCCTCCCTCTTGAAAAGGATTTGACCTCAAATCAGGTTCATCTGCAATAAAAGGGATCAAGTCAGTAACATTGAAGCTATTACTTACATCATACTTACCTTGGAGATCAATCTTGTAGGCATTGTTGCTGATCTTCTTTGTGATCTCAAAAGGTCCATCAATTCTTGGCATAAGCTTTGACTTCCTCTCATTAGGAAACCTCTCTTTTCTCAAATGAACCCAAACTTTATCACCCTCCTTAAAGACCATCTCACGCCTTCCTTTGTTGGCATGCTTGACATACTGCTTAGTTTTCTCTTCAATGTTGAGCCTAGCTTGCTCGTGGAGTTGTTTCACCATCTCTGCCTTCTTTTTGCCATCCAAACTGACCCTTTCACACTCAGGTAAAGGAATTAAATCCAAAGGAGAGGTGGGATTGAACCCATAAACAATTTCAAAGGGTGAAAACTTAGAAGCAGAATGCACAGCATGATTATATGCAAATTCACAATGTGGCAGATAGTCTTCCCAAGATTTCAGATTCTTTTTAATGAATGCACGCAAGAGTGTTCCTAGAGTTCTATTAACTACTTCAGTCTGTCCATCAGTTTGCGGATGACAAGTAGTGGAGAACAACAACTTAGTGCCTAGCTTAGACCAAAGAGTTTTCCAAAAATAACTAAGAAACTTAGTATCTCTATCAGAAACTATGGTTCTAGGCATGCCATGTAAACGCACAATCTCCTTAAAGAACAGATTAGCTACATGCAATGCATCATCAGTTTTGTGACATGCTATGAAATGTGCCATTTTTGAGAACCTGTCAACAACAACAAAGATAGAATCCTTCCCAGTCCTAGTTCTAGGCAATCCAACAATGAAATCCATAGATATGTCATTCCAAGGATGATAAGGTATAGGGAGAGGAGTATACAAACCGTGAGACTGAACCTTAGACTTGGCTTGTTTGCAAGTTGCACATCTCTCACATAGTTTCTCCACATCTCTTTTCATCCGAGGCCAAAAGAAATGATCCTGCAAAGTTTTAAGAGTCTTTGCAATACCAAAGTGACCCATGAGACTTCCTCCATGAGATTCCCTAACAAACAAGTCTCTCAAAGAACAATTAGGCACACACAGTCTATTATCATAAAAGAGGAATCCATCATGTCTAAAATAATGTCCAACAGCAAATTTCTCACAAGAGTTATAAGCTTCTTTAAAATCTGGATCAGATTCATACATTTCTTTAATCTGCTCGAAACCTAATAGCTTAGCATCAAGAGTGTTCAAGAGAACATACCTTCGAGATAGTGCATCAGCAACTATGTTTTCTTTACCTTGTTTGTACTTGATGACATAAGGAAAGGTTTCTATGAATTCTACCCATCTTGCGTGTCTCTTGCTGAGCTTGTTCTGTCCTTTCAAGTACTTGAGAGACTCATGATCCGTGTGTATCACAAACTCCTTGGGCCACAAGTAATGCTGCCAAGTCTGCAAGGCTCTCACCAAGGCATACAATTCCTTATCATAAGTTGCATAGTTGAGAGTGGCGCCTCCAAGCTTCTCACTGAAATAAGCTATGGGTCTCTTCTCCTGCATAAGAACAGCACCAATTCCAATTCCTGAGGCATCACATTCAATTTCAAACGTTTTATTGAAATCAGGAAGTATAAGAAGAGGGGCATTAGTAAGCTTCTCTTTTAGGCATTGAAAGGCAAGTTCTTGTGCTTCTCCCCATTTGAATCCAACTTCTTTCTTGATCACCTCAGTCAATGGGGCTGCTATGGTGCTAAAGTCTTTCACAAACCGTCGGTAGAAGCCAGCAAGGCCGTGGAAGCTCCTTACTTCACTTATAGTTTTTGGAATTGGCCATTCTTGAATTGCTCTCACTTTCTCCGGATCAACTTTAACCCCATCTGCACCCACAATAAAGCCTAAAAAGACCAAGTGATCCGTTCCAAAAGTACACTTCTTAAGGTTAGCAAAAAGAGATTCCTTTCTAAGCACATCAAGAACAGCTCTAAGATGTTCTATATGATCATTAAAGCTCTTACTGTATACAAGGATGTCATCAAAGTATACCACAACAAATATGCCAATGAATGATCTAAGAACATGATTCATTAATCTCATGAATGTACTAGGTGCATTGGTTAATCCAAATGGCATGACTAACCACTCATATAGACCATGTTTAGTTTTGAATGCAGTTTTCCATTCATCTCCTTCTTTCATCCTAATCTGATGGTATCCACTTTTCAAATCAATCTTAGAAAATATGCAAGAACCATGCAATTCATCAAGCATATCATCTAATCTAGGAATAGGATGGCGATACTTTACAGTGATATTGTTGATGGCTCTGCAGTCAACACACATGCGCCAGCTTCCATCTTTCTTGGGCACAAGTAGCACTGGCACAGCACAAGGACTCATGCTCTCTCGGATATGCCCTTTCTCCATCAGTTCCTCCACTTGCCTTTGTAGTTCTTTGGTCTCCACCGGATTGGTTCTGTATGCTGGCCTATTGGGAAGTGTAGAACCGGGCACAAAATCAATTTGGTGCTCAATCCCTCGCACTGGTGGTAGTCCATTGGGACTATCTTCTGGAAAAACATCTTGATATTCCTGTAAGAGATTGACAAGTTCACTCGGATACTCCGGTGCAATGTTAGTAGTAGTCAAGAGGGATTCCTTATAGATAAACAAAAGGATAGGAAGATTAGAGCAGAGAGATCTTTTAACATCACCAGACTTGGCATAGAAGTTTAGTTGCTTTGTTGATTCAGCGGGAAGATCTATCTCTTTCTTCTTTTGTAGCTGAAGCTGATCAATCTGAACTTCCTTAGGAGTCATAGGCACAAGAACTGTCTTTCTCCCTTTAAACTCAAAGGTGTGCTTGTTGGCATACCCATCATGTATCACACGTCTATCTGATTGCCACGGCCTTCCAAGGAGAATGTGTCCAGCTTCCATAGGCAACACATCACAAAGAATCTCATCTTCATATTTACCAATGGCTAAGGGAACCATAACCTGAGTAGATACTCTCATCTCGCCCTCTTCATTGAGCCATTGGAGTCTATATGGTTTAGGATGCTTTTGGACCCTTAAACCCAACTTTTTAACCATAGTCTCACTCGCAACGTTGACACAACTGCCTCCATCCACAATAAGACTACAGACCTTTCCTTGCACTAGACATCTAGTATAGAAGAGATTCTCTCTTTGCTCCATTTCTTCGGTCTTGCTTTGAAGACTCAAGGTTCTTCTAGCAACTAGCAACCTTCCAGCGACCGGATTGGCAACATACTCCTCTTCTGAACTGTGATCTTCTTCGGCCTCTGTCTCCTCATCAGCAGATTCATACTCTCCATTAGCATGAAGGATCATCACACGTTTATTGGTACACTCATTAGCATAGTGACCACGTCCTTGGCACTTAAAACACTTCACATCTCTTGCACGCGAGCTTGTAGCTTCCACTTTCCCCTTATCTTTGTTGTAGATGCTACTAGACTTGGCTTCTTCTTTTGGCTGTGGCTTGCTCTCCTTTTGATAGCTCGGCTTATCTTCCTTAGAGGTCTGGTATCTATTGGAACCATAGCTGCCACGCGCATGACTTCTTCTCTTAACTTGTTGTTCCACCAAGATAGCTTTGTGTAGCATCTCCTCTATTTCCAAGTAGTGTTGCATCTCCACTCTATCTTGTATCTCACGGTTGAGTCCACCAAGAAATCGTGCCATGGTTGCTTCACTGTCCTCAGATACACAAGCTCTTAGCATAAGCAACTCCATCTCTTGAAAGTATTCCTCTACAGACTTTGATCCTTGTGTGAGTAGTCTCAGCTTTTGATGAAGATCACGGTGATAATGGCTTGGTACAAACCTCTTGCGCATCACAGCTTTCATCTCTGCCCATGTTTCAATGGGAAATTCACCATTGCGCCTCTTGTTTGTAACCAACTGATCCCACCAGCTCAATGCATAGTCATTGAACTCGGTAGCAGCTACTTGAATCTTCTTAGTCTCTGAGTAATGCTGACAGTTGAACACGAGTTCGATCTTCTTCTCCCACTCAAGATAGGCATCTGGATCAGCTTTACCATGGAAAGGAGGGATCTTAAGCTTTAATCCTGATAGCTCATTGCGTCTATGCCTCCGGCCCTCATGATCACGTCGAGATCTTCTACTGCTACGTCTTGAACCGGAGCTATGGCTACTTCTCTCATAGAAGTTATCAGTCTCTTCTGATCCAGCATGCTCACGCTGACCTTGTCTGTTTCTTCTTGGCTCATGTCTTGAACCAGATGCTTGTCCTTGCCCATCATGCGGTCTCTGATCATATTTCTCTTCCAGTAACTTCACCATCGCTTCCATCACTTGTTTGGTGATTGCTTCTTGCAGCAACCTATTCCTTCGCACAAAGGTTTCATCATCTTCCTCAGACCCCATTGCTTCCTGATACACGAAAAACTTGAACCAGTAAGTAGTTCAAAAGAATTCAGAACTCAAGATTCAAATAAGGAAACAAGGTTTTTCAAACAAAGCGGCAAATGAAGATACTTGATCAACACGCGACGATTTGAATTCTATCTTTCGAAATTGAAACACTAACAGATCAGATTCAACGGATGATGAAATGAGGTAATCAAATCCTGATCTATGATCTTAACAACAGATCGAGTCACACAATCACAAGAAACTTTCGGATCAAGTAAAACGATAACGTAATCGACAAGAATGTGAAAAGGTTTTTGTTCAAAACTTGATCGAAATTCTTAGATCTATCAATATGAGATACGAAACAATCAGATCTAGCAATCCTGATAATGAAACAAGCAGATCAAATGAGAATAAACACACAAGAACCGATTGATCAACAAAATATGAATCGACAAAGAGTAGATCTTAAGAAATCGCAAAAGAGAAATCGAAACTCCCCTTCCAGAGTGCTCTGATACCACTTAATGAGATCCTAGGACCCTTCTCTGGATGGTTTGGATAGATCCTTGCATAAACGAATCAAAGACTCAAGTTTATCAAGGTTGTGGATCGAATGGTGACACAAGAGGCTGCGGAAAGGCTCCTTGATACTCCTAGGCTTAGATCGGATATGACACACCTTTCTAAAGCCCTTGGGCGTTGGATATTACACACCAACAGACTGGATACTACTCACCAGACACTCTCTTAACTCGTGAAAGCAAGGGAGAAGAAAACACAAAGGTTTAAATGAAAGAAAACTTGATAGATGCTAGGGTTGCCGAGTTACACATATATATAGTGAAAGGCTTGGAACAGGCTCCAAGCATTTCGAAATTAAAGGAACAGGCTCCTCCAATTAATGTAGAAGTAAAGACACAACTTAGATAGAGTTTTCGAAAATGAAAGACATAAATACTTAGAAGTAAAGATAGCATAAGGTTCTTCATGTGGTTTGGTCCGAGAGTATCAACTAGGTGATAAGATAGCAAGACTATGGCCTCGTTAAAAACCTATCATTGCAAAACCCAATGGGACAAAAACAATGATAGGAAAAGAGCACACATAGCTTGCTAGCCTAGATGATACTCAACTTGATGGTAAGATGGCTTGAATGGTGATAAGCGTATCTTGAAGTATCAAGCTTCCTCCAAGACATTCTTCTTGCTCCAAGGACTTCCTGATTAGTCCTCCAATAGCTTCTTTGAGTTTCCTAGCTCTGGCTCGAGTCATGGGACCTTTAGGAATGGATAAGACCTCATCTTCTTTAGCTGGTTCATCTCTAAACTCGCCATCTCTATCTCCATCAGCTGGCTGGTCCATGATCATATCATTTATTCAGCTTCCTGGTGATTCTCCACTACTTTATGTATCAAAATCAAGCTTCTTACATCGCGATTCATCCTGGTTTCATTAGAATGACAAAGAAGCTGTCATATTCCCAAACAGGAAAACTGGGATCACCTGATTTGAAAGTGGGATAACTTCTTCATCCTAACTCCTATGAGATTTATTCGACTTCCTGGTGATTCTCCACTACTTTATGTATCAAAATCAATCTTCTTACATCGCGATTCATCCTGGTTTGATTAGAATGACAAAGAAGCTGTCATATTCCCAAACAGGAAAACTGGGATCACCTGATTTGAAAGTGGGATAGCTTCTTCATCCTAACTCCTATGAGATTTATTCAGCTTCCTGATGATTCTCCAGTACTTTATGTATCAAAATCAAGCTTCTTACATCGCGATTCATCCTGGTTTGATTAGAATGACAAAGAAGCTGTCATATTCCCAAACAGGAAAACTGGGATCACCTGATTTGAAAGTGGGATAGCTTCTTCATCCTAACTCCTATGAGATTTATTCGACTTCCTGGTGATTCTCCACTACTTTATGTATCAAAATCAAGCTTCTTACATCGCGATTCATCCTGGTTTGATTAGAATGACAAAGAAGCTGTCATATTCCCAAACAGGAAAACTGGGATCACCTGATTTGAAAGTGGGATAGCTTCTTCATCCTAACTCCTATGAGATTTATTCAGCTTCCTGGTGATTCTCCACTACTTTATGTTTCAAAATGAAGCTTCTTACATCGCGATTCATCCTGGTTTGATTAGAATGACAAAGAAGCTGTCATATTCCCAAACAGGAAAACTGGGATCACCTGATTTGAAAGTGGGATAGCTTCTTCATCCTAACTCCTATGAGATTTATTCAGCTTCCTGGTGATTCTCCACTACTTTATGTATCAAAATCAAGCTTCTTACATCGCGATTCATCCTGGTTTGATTAGAATGACAAAGAAGCTGTCATATTCCCAAACAGGAAAACTGGGATCACCTGATTTGAAAGTGGGATAGCTTCTTCATCCTAACTCCTATGAGATTTATTCAGCTTCCTGGTGATTCTCCACTACTTTATGTATCAAAATCAAGCTTCTTACATCGCGATTCATCCTGGTTTCATTAGAATGACAAAGAAGCTGTCATATTCCCAAACAGGAAAACTGGGATCACCTGATTTGAAAGTGGGATAACTTCTTCATCCTAACTCCTATGAGATTTATTCGACTTCCTGGTGATTCTCCACTACTTTATGTATCAAAATCAATCTTCTTACATCGCGATTCATCCTGGTTTGATTAGAATGACAAAGAAGCTGTCATATTCCCAAACAGGAAAACTGGGATCACCTGATTTGAAAGTGGGATAGCTTCTTCATCCTAACTCCTATGAGATTTATTCAGCTTCCTGATGATTCTCCAGTACTTTATGTATCAAAATCAAGCTTCTTACATCGCGATTCATCCTGGTTTGATTAGAATGACAAAGAAGCTGTCATATTCCCAAACAGGAAAACTGGGATCACCTGATTTGAAAGTGGGATAGCTTCTTCATCCTAACTCCTATGAGATTTATTCGACTTCCTGGTGATTCTCCACTACTTTATGTATCAAAATCAAGCTTCTTACATCGCGATTCATCCTGGTTTGATTAGAATGACAAAGAAGCTGTCATATTCCCAAACAGGAAAACTGGGATCACCTGATTTGAAAGTGGGATAGCTTCTTCATCCTAACTCCTATGAGATTTATTCGGCTTCCTGGTGATTCTCCTCTACTTTATGTTTCAAAATTAAGCTTCTTACATCGCGATTCATCCTGGTTTGATTAGAATGACAAAGAAGCTGTCATATTCCCAAACAGGAAAACTGGGATCACCTGATTTGAAAGTGGGATAGCTTCTTCATCCTAACTCTTATGAGATTTATTCAGCTTCTTGGTGATTCTCCATTACTTTATGTTTCAAAATCAAGCTTCTTACATTGCGATTCATCCTGGTTTGATTAGAATGACAAAGAAGCTGTCATATTCCCAAACAGGAAAACTGGGATCACCTGATTTGAAAGTGGGATAGCTTCTTCATCCTAACTCCTATGAGATTTATTCAGCTTCCTGATGATTCTCCACTACTTTATGTATCAAAATCAAGCTTCTTACATCGCGATTCATCCTGGTTTGATTAGAATGACAAAGAAGCTGTCATATTCCCAAACAGGAAAACTGGGATCACCTGATTTGAAAGTGGGATAGCTTCTTCATCCTAACTCATATGAGATTTATTCAGCTTCCTGGTGATTCTCCACTACTTTATGTATCAAAATCAAGCTTCTTACATCGCGATTCATCCTGGTTTGATTAGAATGACAAAGAAGCTGTCATATTCCCAAACAGGAAAACTAGGATCACCTGATTTGAAAGTGGGATAGCTTCTTCATCCTAACTCATATGAGATTTATTCAGCTTCCTGGTGATTCTCCACTACTCTATGTTTCAAAATGAAGCTTCTTACATCGCGATTCATCCTGGTTTGATTAGAATGACAAAGAAGCTGTCATATTCCCAAACAGGAAAACTGGGATCACCTGATTTGAAAGTGGGATAGCTTCTTCATCCTAACTCATATGAGATTTATTCGACTTCCTGGTGATTCTCCACTACTTTATGTATCAAAATCAAGCTTCTTACATCGCGATTCATCCTGGTTTGATTAGAATGACAAAGAAGCTGTCATATTCCCAAACAGGAAAACTGGGATCACCTGTTTTGAAAGTGGGATAGCTTCTTCATCCTAACTCCTATGAGATTTATTCGGCTTCCTGGTGATTCTCCTCTACTTTATGTTTCAAAATTAAGCTTCTTACATCGCGATTCATCCTGGTTTGATTAGAATGACAAAGAAGCTGTCATATTCCCAAACAGGAAAACTGGGATCACCTGATTTGAAAGTGGGATAGCTTCTTCATCCTAACTCTTATGAGATTTATTCAGCTTCTTGGTGATTCTCCATTACTTTATGTTTCAAAATCAAGCTTCTTACATCGCGATTCATCCTGGTTTGATTAGAATGACAAAGAAGCTGTCATATTCCCAAACAGGAAAACTGGGATCACCTGATTTGAAAGTGGGATAGCTTCTTCATCCTAACTCCTATGAGATTTATTCGGCTTCCTGGTGATTCTCCTCTACTTTATGTTTCAAAATTAAGCTTCTTACATCGCGATTCATCCTGGTTTGATTAGAATGACAAAGAAGCTGTCATATTCCCAAACAGGAAAACTGGGATCACCTGATTTGAAAGTGGGATAGCTTCTTCATCCTAACTCATATGAGATTTATTCAGCTTCCTGGTGATTCTCCACTACTTTATGTATCAAAATCAAGCTTCTTACATCGCGATTCATCCTGGTTTGATTAGAATGACAAAGAAGCTGTCATATTCCCAAACAGGAAAACTGGGATCACCTGATTTGAAAGTGGGATAGCTTCTTCATCCTAACTCATATGAGATTTATTCAGCTTCCTGGTGATTCTCCACTACTTTATGTATCAAAATCAAGCTTCTTACATCGCGATTCATCCTGGTTTGATTAGAATGACAAAGAAGCTGTCATATTCCCAAACAGGAAAACTAGGATCACCTGATTTGAAAGTGGGATAGCTTCTTCATCCTAACTCATATGAGATTTATTCAGCTTCCTGGTGATTCTCCACTACTCTATGTTTCAAAATGAAGCTTCTTACATCGCGATTCATCCTGGTTTGATTAGAATGACAAAGAAGCTGTCATATTCCCAAACAGGAAAACTGGGATCACCTGATTTGAAAGTGGGATAGCTTCTTCATCCTAACTCATATGAGATTTATTCAGCTTCCTGGTGATTCTCCACTACTCTATGTTTCAAAATGAAGCTTCTTACATCGCGATTCATCCTGGTTTGATTAGAATGACAAAGAAGCTGTCATATTCCCAAACAGGAAACTGGGATCACCTGATTTGAAAGTGGGATAGCTTCTTCATCCTAACTCCTATGAGATTTATTCGACTTCCTGGTGATTCTCCACTACTTTATGTATCAAAATCAAGCTTCTTACATCGCGATTCATCCTGGTTTGATTAGAATGACAAAGAAGCTGTCATATTCCCAAACAGGAAAACTGGGATCACCTGATTTGAAAGTGGGATAGCTTCTTCATCCTAACTCCTATGAGCTGGAGCTTGTGTTTGTTGCGGAAGTCTTCACCAGGAGTCTGAGCAACCTGGCTCTGATACCATATGAGGTTTTCAGAGTACCAGTACTTGAGTGATGTAAGAACAGATGAGAGATTGTTGTATGATGAAGTATGAAGAATAGAAATGAGTTTAAGAGAATCAAAGAGAGTATGGGAGATTTAGAGAGACTTAGTGACAAGTTTAAGTGACTTAGTAACCAGAGAATAAGAACAAAGAACAAGTTTATGAAGAAGAGAGACTCTCTCAGCTTAAGGGTTTACAAAGTGATCATAAGAGGCTTATATATGCCTTTACACAACTCATATCACAAACCTAGATCCTAAGGCTATAATTAAAAGATAAAATGGATGGTAAGGATGAGAGAAGACTGGTCTTGATGTGGCTGGAGCTAGCTGGCGACATTTGACTGAATGGAGAGCTCAGATTGATTCATTTGAATGAAGGGAGGAGATTGGTCTTGCTGTAAAGGTAAAGCACCTTTACCTTTCCAGCTTGCACATACAGCTCACTCTGATCCCTTTGGTATATTCCCTTTCCCTCTCACACTCCTAAACGGTCACTTAAGATCAGATTGAACCGCCCACACATTGCACATCTTGATTTGGGCTGAACCGGATGACTTGGGCGTGTGGAGTGGCCTGTACGGCTGATGGTACGGACCTCCTGTCCGTACCACTATCCCTAACTATGCACATTGCCTTATCTCCTTCTTGACATCCCAAACACCTTCATGGATCACCCTAGACCGTACAAGGCCGTACTGAACGCCCTATCTTTGCACCAACCTTCCATCTTCTCTCTAACTCCTCCACAGCCTTCACATGATCAGTCTAAGTCTTTCCTAGACTTAACTTCACAAGATAACTCCTTCAGAACACTTCTGAAGCTTGATTGAACTCTTCTAGACATCTTCTAGAGCTTGCCCTATTATTGTACAAGCTCTATCTTCTCTTCAGTTCAACAACCGCATCACTCCAGAATCTCTTTGGAACATTACTCTGAAACATAAGAGACCTTGCCACTTCCATGAGGTGCCTATTCTTCCTCTCAGCCACTCCATTTTGCTGTGGAGTATACGGACAGCTTGTTTGATGTAGGATCCCATGTTGTGATAAGTGTTGCTTGAATGCATGACTCGTGTACTCTCCTCCATTATCTGATCTCAAAATTTTAATCTTAGCATGATAATGGTTAGTTACATAAGTTTGAAAGTTCCTAAATGCATCAAGTACCCTATCTTTGGTCTGAATTAAGGTTAACCAGGTGTATTTGGATTTTTCATCAATGAATGTGACAAAGTACTTATAACTATCTCTAGATAAGCAAGGGGCAGTCCACACATCAGAATGAATTAGATCAAAGCAATTATCATAGATAGTAGTAGACTTTTGAAACACAGTTCTACAATGCTTGCCTAAAATACAAGCTTCACAATCTTTGTTCTCAAACACAACACCTGGTACCATTAAGTTCAAAGCTTTAACATGTATACACTTTTGTGTATTAGAGCATGATTCAACTAATCAGGGATAATCAGATGAGAAGATTAAAGAGATTAAGAGATTAGAGAGAGAATAAAGAGAGAGAGACTCAAAACTCCATTAATTAATAACTGATGAGGGTTTACAAGTATATAAAGAGAGAGCAACAAGGAATTTCGAAATGTATAAGCATGTGTAGTCAAAGGACAGGCTGGAACTCCTTTTGAATCACTTGGCTGTGCTTTCTCACATGCTTGCACTAGTGAAAAAGCATTCTCTCCTTTCCAGCATCATACAGGCTGTCAAAGTGCTCCCTTATCCTTCCTTATCCTCTTTGGTCGAGTTTACCTTCTTCTCTTCACTAAGTTACCTTCTCATCTCATCAGATAACTTCCCAAGTAGTTACTGTGGTTAAAATAAAGTTACCACAGTAAAACTCTAAAGTTACTGTCTCTCCTTGGTCTTCATCTCAATACTCCCCCTCAAGCTTGACCATATAGAACAAGTCAAGCTTGGAAACCATGAAGACCTCCCTCATTAAAAACCTCACCAAGTAAAACCCATTGGGATAAAACCTTGATGAGGGAAAAAGAGTGGAGACTCCATGGTTAAGGGGCTCAGCTCCTGGGAGTAAGATCAATGAGTCCAAGCCTTGATAGTATGGACTCCATTGTCTTTAATCTCGCTGCCTTAGTAAACACATCTGCAAGCTGATCTTCACTTCTTGTATAGCATGGCAGAATCACTCCCAAGATAATCATCTGCCTCACCTTATGACAATCCACTTCTATGTGCTTTGTTCTCTCATGAAACACTGAATTGGAAGCAATGTGGATAGCTGCTTGATTGTCACAATGCATTGTCATAGGTGTGGTCTGCTCGATCTCCAAGTGCTTCAAAATACCCTTGATCCACACTAACTCATTTGTAAGCTTCAACATAGCTCTATACTCAGCTTCAGCACTTGAACAGGAGATGACCTTCTGCTTCTTACTCTTCCAAGTAACCAGATTCCCTCCAATGAATGTACAATACCCAGTAGTTGATCTCCTGTCCACTCTATCTCCTGCCCAATCAGCATCACAATACCCAACCACTTCTGTACTGCCATTGCAACCCATCCAAACTCCTTGTCCATGCGAGCCACTCAAATACCTTAGTATCCTATCAACCATCTTCCAGTGATGTACCTTTGGCGCCTGCATATGTTGGCTCACTTGATTCACAGCAAAGTATATATCAGGTCTGGTGATAGTCAAGTAGATCAGCTTACCCACCATCCTCCTATACAGCTTAGCATCCTCAAACAACTGGTTCTCTTCAACCTCCCCCTCACGCAAGACCTTATACCCTTCCTCAAGAGGTGTCTTAGCTATCTTTCCTCCAAGCACATCAGTCTCCTTCAGCATATCCATAGTGTACTTCCTTTGAGACATAAACAAACCCTCCTTAGATCTGCATATCTCAATCCCCAAAAAATACTTCATCTCTCCCAAATCCTTGATGTCAAACACAGATTTGAGAAACTCCTTAGTAGCCTGAATCCCTGCCTTATCACTTCCTGTGATAATCAAATCATCCACATACACTAGAATCACAATGCTCCCTGAAGGTCCTGTCAAGGTGAAGAGAGTGTGATCTAGTTCAGACTTCCTAAAGCCTCTCCCATTGAGTGTTGTACTCAGCTTCCTGTACCAAGCTCTAGGTGACTGTTTCAACCCATATATTGCTTTCTTCAATCTCAAAACATTCCCTGGCTTTACTAGATGCTCAAGACCAGGAGGTGGATGCATGTATACTTCATCTTCAAGTTCACCTTGCAAGAAAGCATTCTTCACATCCATTTGCCACAAATCCCACTCCAAGTTTGTTGCAATAGATAACACAATTCGAATTGTGTGAAGCTTGGCCACTGGTGCAAAAGTATCAATGTAATCTTCCCCATAAGTCTGTGTAAATCCTCTTGCAACCAGCCTAGTCTTGCGCCTATCTATCTCTCCATTTGCAAGGTACTTGATGGTGAAGATCCATCTGCTTGAAACTGCCTTCTTCCCTTTAGGTAACTCACTCTCATACCAAGTATCATTCCTGATCATTGCATCCCTTTCATCTCCTACTGAATCTCTCCAAACCTTGTGCTTCATAGCTTCTTCATAAGATCTTGGTATCTCATTCTCATCCAAGTTACACATAAACACCATGTGCTCTTCTGGAAACTCAGCAAAGGAACACACGGCTTGAGAGGGATGCTCCACAGCCTGGGCATTGTAGTACACTCTCGTGTTTACCCAGTTGGAAGGATCCCTCCTTATCCTTGTGCTCCTCCGCAAGGTCTCAACCTGTTCTTCAGCCTGAACATTCTCTTGTGCTTCCTCTCTTAAACCAGTAGGTTCTCCCTGCTCATTTCCACCTGACTGAGCTTCACTCTCTACTTCTTGTGTCTCCTCCTGATCATGCTGACCTGAATCCTCTTGGTTATGCTCCTGCTCCCCTGATTCAGATCCATTCCCCCTCTCATGATCAAGAGGGGTTGTTCCTCCAGCTTCTCCAGCTTGATTAGAAGGTCCTGTTCTTCCTGGTTCCTGATCTTGGGATAATCCTATCCCTAGCCTCTCCAACAACACTCTCAATGTTGTTGCCTTCTCTGATGGAGCTCTGGACAGATCCTCTAGGTCTTCCCATTTCTTCTCCTCATAATACCCTTTAGACTCAACAAACTTCACTTCTCTAGATACCATAACCCTCCTAGTTATTGGATCATAACATTTGTAGCCTTTCTGAGTGATTGAGTACCCAATGAACATAGCTTTAGTACTCTTTGCTTCTAGCTTGTTCCTTCTTTCTCCGGGAATCATCACATAACATAAGCACCCAAAGACTCTCAAATGATCAATGTGTGGCTTGGTCTTGTTCAATACTTCAAAGGGAGACAGTTTCTTCAAGACACGGGTTGGCACTCTATTGATGAGATAGCAAGCAGTCTGAACAGCATCACTCCAAAACCTCTTAGGGACATTCATGTGGAACATTATTGATCTCGCAACCTCCATCAAATGTCTGTTCTTCCTCTCAGCCACCCCATTTTGTTGTGGTGTGTAAGGACAGCTAGTTTGTTGCACAATCCCATGCTTTGCAAGATGACTCTTGAAAGCATTGCTAGTGTATTCTCCTCCATTATCAGACCTCAGAATCTTCACAGTGGCATTGTACTGATTAGTAACATATGCTTGGAAGTTCATGAAGGCTTCTAGGACTCTGTCTTTGGAGGGAATCATGGTGATCCATGTGTACTTTGACTTCTCATCAATGAAAGTCACAAAGTACTTATGGCTGTCTCTAGACATACAGGGAGCTGTCCACACGTCTGAATGCACCAGATCAAAGCAATTCTCATATCTGGTTTCTGATGTTGGGAAGACAGTCCTACAGTGCTTTCCAAGTATACAAGCTTCACACTCCAAGTGATTGAACGCCATACTTGGTAGAATCAGTTCAATTGCCTTGGCATGAGGATGTCCCAGCCTTGCATGCCATGTGAGATTATCACACCTATCCGTTGTGCTGCTTAAACACACAGACTCCACAGGACTAGGCGCCTCAGTTGTTTGGAGATGATAGAGCTGATGCTTGCTGTCTCCTCTGCCAATAACCCTTCCAGTCTTCAAATCCTGGAACTCAACTTCATTTGGTCTGAAAACCACTTGACAATCCAGATCAACTGTAGCCTTCTTAACTGAGATTAGATTGGATGTAAACTGAGGTAGGTAGAAGGCAGTGGAGTTCTTCTCAAACAGCTTGAGGTTTCCCACTCCTTCTATTGGGATCCTGGTACCATTGGCTATCATGACACTCCCTGTTGCTGCTTTAACCTCACTGATTAGTCTCTTGTCACTGATCATGTGGTGTGTTGCTCCAGAGTCAATGATGATGGGTTTAGATGTGGATGCTTTGGCAGGAGCACCCAGACTCCGGGTCGTAGCCAAAGCATACACATGCTTAACCAACTCATCCCATTCCTTCTTTGTCACACACTCATCTGCCTCTTGGTATCCATTCCTCTCATACCCGCACTGTCTCCTACTGTTTCTCCCATGTAAGCTGAGTATGAACACTCTCCTATAACCATCTGCTGAAGTACATCCTTGATTCTCTTCAAGATCACACTCATCCTGTCACTTAAGTGTTCAGACTTGCTATCCTTTCTCCATGCCCTTCTCTTCATTAACCACTCCTTAGAAAGTTTTCTCAACCTTCCCTTCTTACAGCTTGTACCTCCCTTCCATCTTTCTGGCTTCCTGTTCATTTCCCACACATCACAAGTATATTTAACAAGCTCACATACCTCTTCCATAAGAAAGCTGAAGATCACATCTTGCTTCCTCCTTTCTTGACAACATCTCGGATTTGATGTGTGTGCCTTCACCACATCTAACTCTGACCATACTTCTCTCAGCCTTCCCACAAGCTGATAACACTCATCCTTTCCTTGTCTCAAGCCGCGGATCACCCCTCTGTCCTCAACGGCTCTTACAAGCTTGGACTTGCCTAAAGTTGCTTCAATCTCACTCTTTGTAGTGTTTCCTTGAACAACTTCATTTCCCAGCTTCAGACCTCTTGTCTGACCTTCTTCAGTAGCCATTTCCATGAAAGGTTTCCCCTTTCCATGACTACTCCATAACCCACAGCTTTCCAAAGCTCTTTTGGCCCACCTTGACCACTCGCCATGCCTCTCCTCTTCAGTCTTCACAGTTGACTCAGGTCTGTGCTCCATATCCATGTTGAGATGATTTGGATTCACCAGAACCTCTCACGCCACCAAGATAATGAAACCCAGAAGTTAAGAACACCAAGAACACTCAAGAACACTCAAGATTTTTAAGAAAAAGGAATCACACTCTCCCACTTTGCGCAACCTGGCTCTGATACCATATACACTTTTGTGTATTAGAGCATGATTCAACTAATCAGGGATAATCAGATGAGAAGATTAAAGAGATTAAGAGATTAGAGAGAGAATAAAGAGAGAGAGACTCAAAACTCCATTAATTAATAACTGATGAGGGTTTACAGCTTATACCTCCCTTCCATCTTTCTGGCTTCCTGTTCATTTCCCACACATCACAAGTATATTTAACAAGCTCACATACCTCTTCCATAAGAAAGCTGAAGATCACATCTTGCTTCCTCCTTTCTTGACAACATCTCGGATTTGATGTGTGTGCCTTCACCACATCTAACTCTGACCATACTTCTCTCAGCCTTCCCACAAGCTGATAACACTCATCCTTTCCTTGTCTCAAGCCGCGGATCACCCCTCTGTCCTCAACGGCTCTTACAAGCTTGGACTTGCCTAAAGTTGCTTCAATCTCACTCTTTGTAGTGTTTCCTTGAACAACTTCATTTCCCAGCTTCAGACCTCTTGTCTGACCTTCTTCAGTAGCCATTTCCATGAAAGGTTTCCCCTTTCCATGACTACTCCATAACCCACAGCTTTCCAAAGCTCTTTTGGCCCACCTTGACCACTCGCCATGCCTCTCCTCTTCAGTCTTCACAGTTGACTCAGGTCTGTGCTCCATATCCATGTTGAGATGATTTGGATTCACCAGAACCTCTCACGCCACCAAGATAATGAAACCCAGAAGTTAAGAACACCAAGAACACTCAAGAACACTCAAGATTTTTAAGAAAAAGGAATCACACTCTCCCACTTTGCGCAACCTGGCTCTGATACCATATACACTTTTGTGTATTAGAGCATGATTCAACTAATCAGGGATAATCAGATGAGAAGATTAAAGAGATTAAGAGATTAGAGAGAGAATAAAGAGAGAGAGACTCAAAACTCCATTAATTAATAACTGATGAGGGTTTACAAGTATATAAAGAGAGAGCAACAAGGAATTTCGAAATGTATAAGCATGTGTAGTCAAAGGACAGGCTGGAACTCCTTTTGAATCACTTGGCTGTGCTTTCTCACATGCTTGCACTAGTGAAAAAGCATTCTCTCCTTTCCAGCATCATACAGGCTGTCAAAGTGCTCCCTTATCCTTCCTTATCCTCTTTGGTCGAGTTTACCTTCTTCTCTTCACTAAGTTACCTTCTCATCTCATCAGATAACTTCCCAAGTAGTTACTGTGGTTAAAATAAAGTTACCACAGTAAAACTCTAAAGTTACTGTCTCTCCTTGGTCTTCATCTCAATAACATGAGGGTGTCCTACTCTAGCATGCCACAATGCATTTTTATTCAACAAAGCAGAAGTAAACGAGCAACTATAATCAGGAACAGAAGTGAGTTCTTCAAGCATATAGAGATCTCCCTTAGTCACCCCTTTCCCAATCAATCTGCTGCTCTCAATATCCTGAAACTTCACATCATTAGGACTAAAGATAACATTGCATTGTAAATCATTAGTACATTTCTTCACAGATAATAGGTTTGATGTGAATTCAGGCATGTAAAAAGCTCTAGATTCTTTGTTAAACAACTTAAGCTTTCCTATTCCTCTAATAGGTATCTTATCCCCATTTGCTATCATCACATGCCCATGCGTAGGTTCTATATCCTTAATCAAGTTCTCATCACTTATCATATGATGTGATGCACCAGAATCAACAATCAATGGTTTACCTACTCGTTTAGCATTATGACATAGATTACTAAGTAATGGATGCATCCTATCAGTTCTAGCAATGTGGGCATTTCTATACTCATTCCTAGTTTCTAACCGTTTTACTAGCTCTCTAATCAAGTGATCATCCTTATATGCAATCATAGAAGCTCCAAAGGAATAACCATAAGTGTTACCGTTTTCCTTTAGCATTTTGAAGAGTGCATCAAGGTCTGATCTCTTGATGTAGTCATCATTGCTGCGTGAGCTTGAGGCGCCAGTGTAAGCCACAAGAGACTTCCCATTCCCATCATTGCCTCCAAGCCCATCCACTTCACTCATCTTGCTGGTGCTAGCTCCACTTGAACCTTCAGTCACATTTGCCCTTCCCTCACGCTCCTTCATGAACTTGGCCGGCTTGAGGTGTGGGTGTAGTATCCAGCATTGGCTCTTCTTATGACCATGCTTCTTGCAATGATCACAGTTGCCATTGAACTTCCTGTCCTCATACTTCCCGTGAGATGCCTTGTTTGCTTGTGGAGCCTCGGTCGAGTCCTCATGAGCTGCTTGATTGGCAAGAGAGAGCTCCCCCTTTCCTCCAAACAACCCCATAGATCCCTGCTCCCTTTGGATTTGCGCACACACCTCCTCAAGGTCCGGAAGCTTGTCTGACCTCAACATGTGCTGAATGAGTTGAGTGTAGGCCGGGTTCAGTGTGAGAAGCAACCCAAAGACCTTGTCTTGCTCGCGCCTTTCATTCAGCTGATCTGGATCAGTTGTGCTCGGCCTCAGCATCTCCAGCTCTGACCATAAGGACCTGAACCTCCCCAAGTGCTTAGTGAACTCCATGTCCTCTTGTGCAAGACGGTTGATCGCTAGCTTCACTTCAAACACACGGCTGAGGTTGGAAGTGTTCCCATGCACCTTCTTCAGCGTGTCCCACAGCTCTTTGGCTGATTCACAGTAGCTGTAAGCATCCAAGATAGCTGGGTCCAAGGATGCGTGTAGAACCGTCATCACCAGCATGTCTTCTTGTTGCCATTTCTCCACAGCCGCTTCATTGGAGACCTCTTCTTGATCTCCTCCCTGAGTAATGAGTTTCGGAGCCTCCCCTGTTGTGATGTGCCCCCACAAACCCTTACTTCCCACCGCAGTCTTCACCATCCGAGACCACACAAGGTAGTTGCTACCTTTGAAAGTAACCGCTACCTTCATCCTCATGTTCATCCCATGTTCCATCTTTGCTTGACTTGAAAACTTGAATCTTGGATCTTGTACACACCAACCTTGAGTCTAGAATCACGCAAACCCACAGAACGTAGCACAGCTTCACTAGAACGTACCACAGCTTCAACACCTCCAAGACTACTCGCGTGTAGCTTCAAAGATGTTAGCTTGTAACTCTCTAAAGATCAAACCCCAGATTCAAATGAACCTGGCTCTGATACCATATGAGATTAAGAGATCTTTAGAGTAATCAGAATAAAGAGAGTGTTTAAGAAGTGATTAAGAGAAGTTTGTGAGAGATTAAGATACTAGATAGAGCCGTTTAGAGTCTAAGAGAAAACCATAGTGTCTAAGAGATTAGAGAGACTCAAACTGCATAATCTTTATTAGTGTTGATGAGTTACAATATATAGGAGAGCTACTAGGGTTTACAAATCGCAAAGGTAAAGAGAAAGCATGTGAGGTCAAGGTTAAGGATTCAAATCAACCACTAATAAGCATCACACGCTTATGGCATCTTGGACTAAGTTGCTTTAGCTTTCCAGCCTGTCCCAGCCTGGCAATGCGCGTCCCTTATCCCTTAAACGGTCTGATCCTTCTCCTCTTGAGTAACTCTTCCATAGTTACCGTTTCACTTGTGCAAGGTAACTTTGGTTGAGGCTTGGATGGTACGGACTGTACGGCTTGTACGGCCTTGTACGGACGTCCGTACCATGCTCTCCCTAAACTCCCTTAAGCTTCCTCATCTCCTTTCCTCTTCAACTCCTTAGCTCTTCATACATATACTCAGCTCAACTCAACAGTACGGCGTCCGTACCATGCTCTCCCTAAACTCCCTTAAGCTTCCTCATCTCCTTTCCTCTTCAACTCCTTAGCTCTTCATACATATACTCAGCTCAACTCAACACCTGGTGATTCTCCACTACTTTATGTTTCAAAATGAAGCTTCTTACATCGCGATTCATCCTGGTTTGATTAGAATGACAAAGAAGCTGTCATATTCCCAAACAGGAAAACTGGGATCACCTGATTTGAAAGTGGGATAGCTTCTTCATCCTAACTCCTATGAGATTTATTCAGCTTCCTTGTGATTCTCCACTACTTTATGTATCAAAATCAAGCTTCTTACATCGCGATTCATCCTGGTTTGATTAGAATGACAAAGAAGCTGTCATATTCCCAAACAGGAAAACTGGGATCACCTGATTTGAAAGTGGGATAGCTTCTTCATCCTAACTCCTATGAGATTTATTCAGCTTCCTGGTGATTCTCCACTACTTTATGTATCAAAATCAAGCTTCTTACATCGCGATTCATCCTGGTTTCATTAGAATGACAAAGAAGCTGTCATATTCCCAAACAGGAAAACTGGGATCACCTGATTTGAAAGTGGGATAACTTCTTCATCCTAACTCCTATGAGATTTATTCGACTTCCTGGTGATTCTCCACTACTTTATGTATCAAAATCAATCTTCTTACATCGCGATTCATCCTGGTTTGATTAGAATGACAAAGAAGCTGTCATATTCCCAAACAGGAAAACTGGGATCACCTGATTTGAAAGTGGGATAGCTTCTTCATCCTAACTCCTATGAGATTTATTCAGCTTCCTGATGATTCTCCACTACTTTATGTATCAAAATCAAGCTTCTTACATCGCGATTCATCCTGGTTTGATTAGAATGACAAAGAAGCTGTCATATTCCCAAACAGGAAAACTGGGATCACCTGATTTGAAAGTGGGATAGCTTCTTCATCCTAACTCCTATGAGATTTATTCGACTTCCTGGTGATTCTCCACTACTTTATGTATCAAAATCAAGCTTCTTACATCGCGATTCATCCTGGTTTGATTAGAATGACAAAGAAGCTGTCATATTCCCAAACAGGAAAACTGGGATCACCTGATTTGAAAGTGGGATAGCTTCTTCATCCTAACTCCTATGAGATTTATTCGGCTTCCTGGTGATTCTCCCTACTTTATGTTTCAAAATTAAGCTTCTTACATCGCGATTCATCCTGGTTTGATTAGAATGACAAAGAAGCTGTCATATTCCCAAACAGGAAAACTGGGATCACCTGATTTGAAAGTGGGATAGCTTCTTCATCCTAACTCCTATGAGATTTATTCAGCTTCTGGTGATTCTCCATTACTTTATGTTTCAAAATCAAGCTTCTTACATCGCGATTCATCCTGGTTTGATTAGAATGACAAAGAAGCTGTCATATTCCCAAACAGGAAAACTGGGATCACCTGATTTGAAAGTGGGATAGCTTCTTCATCCTAACTCCTATGAGATTTATTCAGCTTCCTGGTGATTCTCCACTACTTTATGTATCAAAATCAAGCTTCTTACATCGCGATTCATCCTGGTTTGATTAGAATGACAAAGAAGCTGTCATATTCCCAAACAGGAAAACTGGGATCACCTGATTTGAAAGTGGGATAGCTTCTTCATCCTAACTCCTATGAGATTTATTCAGCTTCCTGGTGATTCTCCACTACTTTATGTATCAAAATCAAGCTTCTTACATCGCGATTCATCCTGGTTTGATTAGAATGACAAAGAAGCTGTCATATTCCCAAACAGGAAAACTGGGATCACCTGATTTGAAAGTGGGATAGCTTCTTCATCCTAACTCCTATGAGATTTATTCAGCTTCCTGGTGATTCTCCACTACTTTATGTTTCAAAATCAAGCTTCTTACATCGCGATTCATCCTGGTTTGATTAGAATGACAAAGAAGCTGTCATATTCCCAAACAGGAAAACTGGGATCACCTGATTTGAAAGTGGGATAGCTTCTTCATCCTAACTCCTATGAGATTTATTCGACTTCCTGGTGATTCTCCACTACTTTATGTATCAAAATCAAGCTTCTTACATCGCGATTCATCCTGGTTTGATTAGAATGACAAAGAAGCTGTCATATTCCCAAACAGGAAAACTGGGATCACCTGATTTGAAAGTGGGATAGCTTCTTCATCCTAACTCCTATGAGATTTATTCGCTTCCTGGTGATTCTCCACTACTTTATGTTTCAAAATCAAGCTTCTTACATCGCGATTCATCCTGGTTTGATTAGAATGACAAAGAAGCTGTCATATTCCCAAACAGGAAAACTGGGATCACCTGATTTGAAAGTGGGATAGCTTCTTCATCCTAACTCCTATGAGATTTATTCAGCTTCCTGGTGATTCTCCACTACTTTATGTTTCAAAATCAAGCTTCTTACATCGCGATTCATCCTGGTTTGATTAGAATGACAAAGAAGCTGTCATATTCCCAAACAGGAAAACTGGGATCACCTGATTTGAAAGTGGGATAGCTTCTTCATCCTAACTCCTATGAGATTTATTCAGCTTCCTGGTGATTCTCCACTACTTTATGTATCAAAATCAAGCTTCTTACATCGCGATTCATCCTGGTTTGATTAGAATGACAAAGAAGCTGTCATATTCCCAAACAGGAAAACTGGGATCACCTGATTTGAAAGTGGGATAGCTTCTTCATCCTAACTCCTATGAGATTTATTCAGCTTCCTGGTGATTCTCCACTACTTTATGTATCAAAATCAAGCTTCTTACATCGCGATTCATCCTGGTTTGATTAGAATGACAAAGAAGCTGTCATATTCCCAAACAGGAAAACTGGGATCACCTGATTTGAAAGTGGGATAGCTTCTTCATCCTAACTCCTATGAGATTTATTCAGCTTCCTGGTGATTCTCCACTACTTTATGTATCAAAATCAAGCTTCTTACATCGCGATTCATCCTGGTTTGATTAGAATGACAAAGAAGCTGTCATATTCCCAAACAGGAAAACTGGGATCACCTGATTTGAAAGTGGGATAGCTTCTTCATCCTAACTCCTATGAGATTTATTCAGCTTCCTGGTGATTCTCCACTACTTTATGTATCAAAATCAAGCTTCTTACATCGCGATTCATCCTGGTTTGATTAGAATGACAAAGAAGCTGTCATATTCCCAAACAGGAAAACTGGGATCACCTGATTTGAAAGTGGGATAGCTTCTTCATCCTAACTCCTATGAGATTTATTCAGCTTCCTGGTGATTCTCCACTACTTTATGTATCAAAATCAAGCTTCTTACATCGCGATTCATCCTGGTTTGATTAGAATGACAAAGAAGCTGTCATATTCCCAAACAGGAAAACTGGGATCACCTGATTTGAAAGTGGGATAGCTTCTTCATCCTAACTCCTATGAGATTTATTCAGCTTCCTGGTGATTCTCCACTACTTTATGTATCAAAATCAAGCTTCTTACATCGCGATTCATCCTGGTTTGATTAGAATGACAAAGAAGCTGTCATATTCCCAAACAGGAAAACTGGGATCACCTGATTTGAAAGTGGGATAGCTTCTTCATCCTAACTCCTATGAGATTTATTCAGCTTCCTGGTGATTCTCCACTACTTTATGTATCAAAATCAAGCTTCTTACATCGCGATTCATCCTGGTTTGATTAGAATGACAAAGAAGCTGTCATATTCCCAAACAGGAAAACTGGGATCACCTGATTTGAAAGTGGGATAGCTTCTTCATCCTAACTCCTATGAGATTTATTCACTTCCTGGTGATTCTCCACTACTTTATGTATCAAAATCAAGCTTCTTACATCGCGATTCATCCTGGTTTGATTAGAATGACAAAGAAGCTGTCATATTCCCAAACAGGAAAACTGGGATCACCTGATTTGAAAGTGGGATAGCTTCTTCATCCTAACTCCTATGAGATTTATTCAGCTTCCTGGTGATTCTCCACTACTTTATGTTTCAAAATCAAGCTTCTTACATCGCGATTCATCCTGGTTTGATTAGAATGACAAAGAAGCTGTCATATTCCCAAACAGGAAAACTGGGATCACCTGATTTGAAAGTGGGATAGCTTCTTCATCCTAACTCCTATGAGATTTATTCACTTCCTGGTGATTCTCCACTACTTTATGTATCAAAATCAAGCTTCTTACATCGCGATTCATCCTGGTTTGATTAGAATGACAAAGAAGCTGTCATATTCCCAAACAGGAAAACTGGGATCACCTGATTTGAAAGTGGGATAGCTTCTTCATCCTAACTCCTATGAGATTTATTCAGCTTCCTGGTGATTCTCCACTACTTTATGTTTCAAAATCAAGCTTCTTACATCGCGATTCATCCTGGTTTGATTAGAATGACAAAGAAGCTGTCATATTCCCAAACAGGAAAACTGGGATCACCTGATTTGAAAGTGGGATAGCTTCTTCATCCTAACTCCTATGAGATTTATTCAGCTTCCTGGTGATTCTCCACTACTTTATGTATCAAAATCAAGCTTCTTACATCGCGATTCATCCTGGTTTGATTAGAATGACAAAGAAGCTGTCATATTCCCAAACAGGAAAACTGGGATCACCTGATTTGAAAGTGGGATAGCTTCTTCATCCTAACTCCTATGAGATTTATTCAGCTTCCTGGTGATTCTCCACTACTTTATGTATCAAAATCAAGCTTCTTACATCGCGATTCATCCTGGTTTGATTAGAATGACAAAGAAGCTGTCATATTCCCAAACAGGAAAACTGGGATCACCTGATTTGAAAGTGGGATAGCTTCTTCATCCTAACTCCTATGAGATTTATTCACTTCCTGGTGATTCTCCACTACTTTATGTATCAAAATCAAGCTTCTTACATCGCGATTCATCCTGGTTTGATTAGAATGACAAAGAAGCTGTCATATTCCCAAACAGGAAAACTGGGATCACCTGATTTGAAAGTGGGATAGCTTCTTCATCCTAACTCCTATGAGATTTATTCACTTCCTGGTGATTCTCCACTACTTTATGTATCAAAATCAAGCTTCTTACATCGCGATTCATCCTGGTTTGATTAGAATGACAAAGAAGCTGTCATATTCCCAAACAGGAAAACTGGGATCACCTGATTTGAAAGTGGGATAGCTTCTTCATCCTAACTCCTATGAGATTTATTCAGCTTCCTGGTGATTCTCCACTACTTTATGTATCAAAATCAAGCTTCTTACATCGCGATTCATCCTGGTTTGATTAGAATGACAAAGAAGCTGTCATATTCCCAAACAGGAAAACTGGGATCACCTGATTTGAAAGTGGGATAGCTTCTTCATCCTAACTCCTATGAGATTTATTCGACTTCCTGGTGATTCTCCACTACTTTATGTATCAAAATCAAGCTTCTTACATCGCGATTCATCCTGGTTTGATTAGAATGACAAAGAAGCTGTCATATTCCCAAACAGGAAAACTGGGATCACCTGATTTGAAAGTGGGATAGCTTCTTCATCCTAACTCCTATGAGATTTATTCACTTCCTGGTGATTCTCCACTACTTTATGTATCAAAATCAAGCTTCTTACATCGCGATTCATCCTGGTTTGATTAGAATGACAAAGAAGCTGTCATATTCCCAAACAGGAAAACTGGGATCACCTGATTTGAAAGTGGGATAGCTTCTTCATCCTAACTCCTATGAGATTTATTCAGCTTCCTGGTGATTCTCCACTACTTTATGTATCAAAATCAAGCTTCTTACATCGCGATTCATCCTGGTTTGATTAGAATGACAAAGAAGCTGTCATATTCCCAAACAGGAAAACTGGGATCACCTGATTTGAAAGTGGGATAGCTTCTTCATCCTAACTCCTATGAGATTTATTCAGCTTCCTGGTGATTCTCCACTACTTTATGTATCAAAATCAAGCTTCTTACATCGCGATTCATCCTGGTTTGATTAGAATGACAAAGAAGCTGTCATATTCCCAAACAGGAAAACTGGGATCACCTGATTTGAAAGTGGGATAGCTTCTTCATCCTAACTCCTATGAGATTTATTCAGCTTCCTGGTGATTCTCCACTACTTTATGTATCAAAATCAAGCTTCTTACATCGCGATTCATCCTGGTTTGATTAGAATGACAAAGAAGCTGTCATATTCCCAAACAGGAAAACTGGGATCACCTGATTTGAAAGTGGGATAGCTTCTTCATCCTAACTCCTATGAGATTTATTCAGCTTCCTGGTGATTCTCCACTACTTTATGTTCAAAATCAAGCTTCTTACATCGCGATTCATCCTGGTTTGATTAGAATGACAAAGAAGCTGTCATATTCCCAAACAGGAAAACTGGGATCACCTGATTTGAAAGTGGGATAGCTTCTTCATCCTAACTCCTATGAGATTTATTCAGCTTCCTGGTGATTCTCCACTACTATTTTGTCAAAATCAAGCTTCTTACATCGCGATTCATCCTGGTTTGATTAGAATGACAAAGAAGCTGTCATATTCCCAAACAGGAAAACTGGGATCACCTGATTTGAAAGTGGGATAGCTTCTTCATCCTAACTCCTATGAGATTTATTCAGCTTCCTGGTGATTCTCCACTACTTTATGTATCAAAATCAAGCTTCTTACATCGCGATTCATCCTGGTTTGATTAGAATGACAAAGAAGCTGTCATATTCCCAAACAGGAAAACTGGGATCACCTGATTTGAAAGTGGGATAGCTTCTTCATCCTAACTCCTATGAGATTTATTCGACTTCCTGGTGATTCTCCACTACTTTATGTATCAAAATCAAGCTTCTTACATCGCGATTCATCCTGGTTTGATTAGAATGACAAAGAAGCTGTCATATTCCCAAACAGGAAAACTGGGATCACCTGATTTGAAAGTGGGATAGCTTCTTCATCCTAACTCCTATGAGATTTATTCAGCGACTTCCTGGTGATTCTCCACTACTTTATGTATCAAAATCAAGCTTCTTACATCGCGATTCATCCTGGTTTGATTAGAATGACAAAGAAGCTGTCATATTCCCAAACAGGAAAACTGGGATCACCTGATTTGAAAGTGGGATAGCTTCTTCATCCTAACTCCTATGAGATTTATTCGACTTCCTGATGATTCTCCACTACTTTATGTATCAAAATCAAGCTTCTTACATCGCGATTCATCCTGGTTTGATTAGAATGACAAAGAAGCTGTCATATTCCCAAACAGGACAACTGGGATCACCTGATTTGAAAGTGGGATAGCTTCTTCATCCTAACTCCTATGAGATTTATTCAGCTTCCTGATGATTCTCCACTACTTTATGTATCAAAATCAAGCTTCTTACAACGCGATTCATCTTGGTTTGATTAGAATGACAAAGAAGCTGTCATATTCCCAAACAGAAAAACTGGGATCACCTGATTTGAAAGTGGGATAGCCTCTTCATCCTAACTCCTATGAGATTTATTCAGCTTCCTGGTGATTCTCCACTACTTTATGTATCAAAATCAAGCTTCTTACATCGCGATTAATCCTGATTTGATTAGAATGACAAAGAAGCTGTCATATTCCCAAAGAGGAAAACTGGGATCACCTGATTTGAAAGTGGGATAGCTTCTTCATCCTAACTCCTATGAGATTTATTCGACTTCCTGGTGATTCTCCACTACTTTATGTATCAAAATCAAGCTTCTTACATCGCGATTCATCCTCGTTTGATTAGAATGACAAAGAAGCTGTCATATTCCCAAACAGGAAAACTGGGATCACCTGATTTGAAAGTGGGATAGCTTCTTCATCCTAACTCCTATGAGATTTATTCAGCTTCCTGGTGATTCTCCACTACTTTATGTATCAAAATCAAGCTTCTTACATCGCGATTCATCCTGGTTTGATTAGAATGACAAAGAAGCTGTCATATTCCCAAACAGGAAAACTGGGATCACCTGATTTGAAAGTGGGATAGCTTCTTCATCATCCTAACTCCTATGAGATTTATTCACTTCCTGGTGATTCTCCACTACTTTATGTATCAAAATCAAGCTTCTTACATCGCGATTCATCCTGGTTTGATTAGAATGACAAAGAAGCTGTCATATTCCCAAACAGGAAAACTGGGATCACCTGATTTGAAAGTGGGATAGCTTCTTCATCCTAACTCCTATGAGATTTATTCAGCTTCCTGGTGATTCTCCACTACTTTATGTATCAAAATCAAGCTTCTTACATCGCGATTCATCCTGGTTTGATTAGAATGACAAAGAAGCTGTCATATTCCCAAACAGGAAAACTGGGATCACCTGATTTGAAAGTGGGATAGCTTCTTCATCCTAACTCCTATGAGATTTATTCAGCTTCCTGGTGATTCTCCACTACTTTATGTATCAAAATCAAGCTTCTTACATCGCGATTCATCCTGGTTTGATTAGAATGACAAAGAAGCTGTCATATTCCCAAACAGGAAAACTGGGATCACCTGATTTGAAAGTGGGATAGCTTCTTCATCCTAACTCCTATGAGATTTATTCAGCTTCCTGGTGATTCTCCACTACTTTATGTATCAAAATCAAGCTTCTTACATCGCGATTCATCCTGGTTTGATTAGAATGACAAAGAAGCTGTCATATTCCCAAACAGGAAAACTGGGATCACCTGATTTGAAAGTGGGATAGCTTCTTCATCCTAACTCCTATGAGATTTATTCAGCTTCCTGGTGATTCTCCACTACTTTATGTATCAAAATCAAGCTTCTTACATCGCGATTCATCCTGGTTTGATTAGAATGACAAAGAAGCTGTCATATTCCCAAACAGGAAAACTGGGATCACCTGATTTGAAAGTGGGATAGCTTCTTCATCCTAACTCCTATGAGATTTATTCGCTTCCTGGTGATTCTCCACTACTTTATGTTTCAAAATCAAGCTTCTTACATCGCGATTCATCCTGGTTTGATTAGAATGACAAAGAAGCTGTCATATTCCCAAACAGGAAAACTGGGATCACCTGATTTGAAAGTGGGATAGCTTCTTCATCCTAACTCCTATGAGATTTATTCAGCTTCCTGGTGATTCTCCACTACTTTATGTATCAAAATCAAGCTTCTTACATCGCGATTCATCCTGGTTTGATTAGAATGACAAAGAAGCTGTCATATTCCCAAACAGGAAAACTGGGATCACCTGATTTGAAAGTGGGATAACTTCTTCATCCTAACTCCTATGAGATTTATTCGACTTCCTGGTGATTCTCCACTACTTTATGTATCAAAATCAAGCTTCTTACATCGCGATTCATCCTGGTTTGATTAGAATGACAAAGAAGCTGTCATATTCCCAAACCGGAAAACTGGGATCACCTGATTTGAAAGTGGGATAGCTTCTTCATCCTAACTCCTATGAGATTATTCAGCTTCCTGGTGATTCTCCACTACTTTATGTATCAAAATCAAGCTTCTTACATCGCGATTCATCCTGGTTTGATTAGAATGACAAAGAAGCTGTCATATTCCCAAACAGGAAAACTGGGATCACCTGATTTGAAAGTGGGATAGCTTCTTCATCCTAACTCCTATGAGATTTATTCAGCTTCCTGGTGATTCTCCACTACTTTATGTATCAAAATCAAGCTTCTTACATCGCGATTCATCCTGGTTTGATTAGAATGACAAAGAAGCTGTCATATTCCCAAACAGGAAAACTGGGATCACCTGATTTGAAAGTGGGATAGCTTCTTCATCCTAACTCCTATGAGATTTATTCAGCTTCCTGATGATTCTCCACTACTTTATGTATCAAAATCAAGCTTCTTACATCGCGATTCATCCTGGTTTGATTAGAATGACAAAGAAGCTGTCATATTCCCAAACAGGAAAACTGGGATCACCTTATTTGAAAGTGGGATAGCTTCTTCATCCTAACTCCTATGAGATTTATTCAGCTTCCTGGTGATTCCCCACTATTTTATGTATCAAAATCAAGCTTCTTACATCGCGATTCATCCTGGTTTGATTAGAATGACAAAGAAGCTGTCATATTCCCAAACAGGAAAACTGGGATCACCTTATTTGAAAGTGGGATAGCTTCTTCATCCTAACTCCTATGAGATTTATTCAGCTTCCTGGTGATTCCCCACTATTTTATGTATCAAAATCAAGCTTCTTACATCGCGATTCATCCTGGTTTGATTAGAATGACAAAGAAGCTGTCATATTCCCAAGCAGGGAAAACTGAGATCACCTGATTTGAAAGTGGGATAGCGTCTTCATCCTAACTCCTATGAGATTTATTCGACTTTCTGGTGATTCTCCACTACTTTATCTATCAAAATCAAGCTTCTTACATCGCGATTCATCCTGGTTTGATTAGAATGACAAAGAAGCTGTCATATTCCCAAACAGGAAAACTGGGATCACCTGATTTGAAAGTGGGATAGCTTCTTCATCCTAACTCCTATGAGATTTATTCACTTCCTGGTGATTCTCCACTACTTTATGTATCAAAATCAAGCTTCTTACATCGCGATTCATCCTGGTTTGATTAGAATGACAAAGAAGCTGTCATATTCCCAAACAGGAAAACTGGGATCACCTGATTTGAAAGTGGGATAGCTTCTTCATCCTAACTCCTATGAGATTTATTCGACTTCCTGGTGATTCTCCACTACTTTATGTATCAAAATCAAGCTTCTTACATCGCGATTCATCCTGGTTTGATTAGAATGACAAAGAAGCTGTCATATTCCAAACAGGAAAACTGGGATCACCTGATTTGAAAGTGGGATAGCTTCTTCATCCTAACTCCTATGAGATTTATTCAGCTTCCTGGTGATTCTCCACTACTTTATGTATCAAAATCAAGCTTCTTACATCGCGATTCATCCTGGTTTGATTAGAATGACAAAGAAGCTGTCATATTCCCAAACAGGAAAACTGGGATCACCTGATTTGAAAGTGGGATAGCTTCTTCATCCTAACTCCTATGAGATTTATTCAGCTTCCTGGTGATTCTCCACTACTTTATGTATCAAAATCAAGCTTCTTACATCGCGATTCATCCTGTTTTGATTAGAATGACAAAGAAGCTGTCATATTCCCAAACAGGAAAACTGGGATCACCTGATTTGAAAGTGGGATAGCTTCTTCATCCTAACTCCTATGAGATTTATTCAGCTTCCTGGTGATTCTCCACTACTTTATGTATCAAAATCAAGCTTCTTACATCGCGATTCATCCTGGTTTGATTAGAATGACAAAGAAGCTGTCATATTCCCAAACAGGAAAACTGGGATCACCTGATTTGAAAGTGGGATAGCTTCTTCATCCTAACTCCTATGAGATTTATTCAGCTTCCTGGTGATTCTCCACTACTTTATGTATCAAAATCAAGCTTCTTACATCGCGATTCATCCTGGTTTGATTAGAATGACAAAGAAGCTGTCATATTCCCAAACAGGAAAACTGGGATCACCTGATTTGAAAGTGGGATAGCTTCTTCATCCTAACTCCTATGAGATTTATTCAGCTTCCTGGTGATTCTCCACTACTTTATGTATCAAAATCAAGCTTCTTACATCGCGATTCATCCTGGTTTGATTAGAATGACAAAGAAGCTGTCATATTCCCAAACAGGAAAACTGGGATCACCTGATTTGAAAGTGGGATAGCTTCTTCATCCTAACTCCTATGAGATTTATTCACTTCCTGGTGATTCTCCACTACTTTATGTATCAAAATCAAGCTTCTTACATCGCGATTCATCCTGGTTTGTTTGATTAGAATGACAAAGAAGCTGTCATATTCCCAAACAGGAAAACTGGGATCACCTGATTTGAAAGTGGGATAGCTTCTTCATCCTAACTCCTATGAGATTTATTCGACTTCCTGGTGATTCTCACTACTTACTTTATGTATCAAAATCAAGCTTCTTACATCGCGATTCATCCTGGTTTGATTAGAATGACAAAGAAGCTGTCATATTCCCAAACAGGAAAACTGGGATCACCTGATTTGAAAGTGGGATAGCTTCTTCATCCTAACTCCTATGAGATTTATTCAGCTTCCTGGTGATTCTCCACTACTTTATGTATCAAAATCAAGCTTCTTACATCGCGATTCATCCATGGTTTGATTAGAATGACAAAGAAGCTGTCATATTCCCAAACAGGAAAACTGGGATCACCTGATTTGAAAGTGGGATAGCTTCTTCATCCTAACTCCTATGAGATTTATTTCACTTCCTGGTGATTCTCCACTACTTTATGTATCAAAATCAAGCTTCTTACATCGCGATTCATCCTGGTTTGATTAGAATGACACAAGAAGCTGTCATATTCCCAAACAGGAAAACTGGGATCACCTGATTTGAAAGTGGGATAGCTTCTTCATCCTAACTCCTATGAGATTTATTCACTTCCTGGTGATTCTCCACTACTTTATGTATCAAAATCAAGCTTCTTACATCGCGATTCATCCTGGTTTGATTAGAATGACAAAGAAGCTGTCATATTCCCAAACAGGAAAACTGGGATCACCTGATTTGAAAGTGGGATAGCTTCTTCATCCTAACTCTATGAGATTTATTCAGCTTCCTGGTGATTCTCCACTACTTTATGTATCAAAATCAAGCTTCTTACACATCGCGATTCATCCTGGTTTGATTAGAATGACAAAGAAGCTGTCATATCCCAAACAGGAAAACTGGGATCACCTGATTTGAAAGTGGGATAGCTTCTTCATCCTAACTCCTATGAGATTTATTCCAGCTTCCTGGTGATTCTCCACTACTTTATGTATCAAAATCAAGCTTCTTACATCGCGATTCATCCTGGTTTGATTAGAATGACAAAGAAGCTGTCATATTCCCAAACAGGAAAACTGGGATCACCTGATTTGAAAGTGGGATAGCTTCTTCATCCTAACTCCTATGAGATTTATTTCAGCTTCCTGGTGATTCTCCACTACTCTATGTTTCAAAATCAAGCTTCTTACATCGCGATTCATCCTGGTTTGATTAGAATGACAAAGAAGCTGTCATATTCCCAAACAGGAAAACTGGGATCACCTGATTTGAAAGTGGGATAGCTTTCTTCATCCTAACTCCTATGAGATTTATCAGGTCGACTTCCTGGTGATTCTCCACTACTTATGTATCAAAATCAAGCTTCTTACATCGCGATTCATCCTGGTTTGATTAGAATGACAAGAAGCTGTCATATTCCCCAACAGGAAAACTGGGATCACCTGATTTGAAAGTGGATAGCTTCTTCATCCTAACTCCTATGAGATTTTACAGCTTCCTGGTGATTCTCCACTACTTTATGTATCAAAATCAAGCTTCTTACTCGCGATTCATCCTGGTTTGATTAGAATGACAAAGAAGCTGTCATATTCCCAACAGGAAAACTGGGATCACCTGATTTGAAAGTGGATAGCTTCTTCATCCTAACTCCTATGAGATTTATTCAGCTTCCTGGTGT